>NW_027650241.1:0-128967 GCF_965287045.1 Carcharhinus amblyrhynchos | reverse complement strand
AGGTGGTGGGTGATCTGCCTTTTTGAACCCTCTGCTGTCCCTGAAGTGTAGGTACACCCACAGTGCTGTTTGGGAGGCGTTCCAGATTTTGACCCAGCGACAGTGAAGGAACGGCCGATATATTTCCAAGTCGAGATGGTGAGTGGCTCAGAGGGGAACTTGCAGGTGGTGGTGTTCCCCATGTATCTGCTGCCCTTATCCTTCTAGATGGTAGAGGTTGTGGGTTTGGAAGGTGCTGTCTAAGGATGAGTGCTGCAGTGCATCTTGTAGATGGTACACACTGCTGCTACTGAGTGTCGGTGGTGGAGGGAGTGAATGTTTGTGGATGGGGGGCCAATCAAGCGGGGCTGCTTTGTCCTGGATGGTGTCGAGCTTATTGAGTGTTGTTGGGAGCTGCCCCCATCCAGGCAAGTGGGGAGTATTCCATCACACTCCTGACTTGTGCCTTGTAGATGGTGAACAGGCTTTATTAGGAATCATAGAGGTTTACAGCATGGAAACAGGACCTTTGGCCCAACTTGTCCATGCTGTTCTTTTTTTAATCCCCTAAGCTAGTCTCAATTGCCTGCATTTGGCCCATATCCCTCTATACCCATCTTACCCATGTAACTGTCTAAATACTTCTTAAAAGACAAAATTGTACCTGCTTCTACTCCTACCCCTGGCAGCTTGTTCCAGATGCTCACCACCCTCTGTGTGAAAAAAATTGCCCTCTGGACACTTTTGCATCTCTCCCCTCTCACCTTAAACCTATGCCCTCTAGTTTTAGACTACCCTACCTTTGGGAAAAGATATTAACTACCTAGCTGATCTATGCCTGTAATTATTTTATAGACCTCTATAAGATCATCCCTCTACGCTCCAGAGAAAAACGTCCCAGTCTATCCAGCCTCTCCTTATAACTCAAACCATCAAGTGCTGGTAGCATCCTAGTAAATCTTTTCTGCACTCTTTCTAGTTTAATAATATCCTTTCTATAATAGGGTGACCAGAAATGTACACAGTATTCCAAGTGTGGCCTTACCAATGTCTTGTACAACTTCAACAAGACATCCCAACTCCTGTATGCAATGTTCTGACTGATGAAACCAAGAATGCCGAATGCCTTCTTCACCACCCTGTCCACCTGTGACTCCACTTTCGAGGAGCTATGATCCTGTATCCCGAGATCTCTTTGTTCTGTAACTCTCCCCGATGCCCTATCATTAACTGAGTAAGTCCTGCCCTAGTTCAATCTACCAAAATGCATCACCTCGCATTTATCTAAATTAAACTCCATCTGCCATTTGTCAGCCCACTGGCCCAATTGATCAAGATCCCATTGCAATCGAAGATAACTTTCTTCACTGTCCACCATGCCACCAATCTTGGTGTCATCTGCAAACTTACTAACCATGCCTCCTATATTCTCATCCAAATCATTAATATAAATGACAAATAACAGTGGACCCAGCACCGATCCCTGAGGCACACCGCTGGTCACAGGCCTTCAGTTTGAAAAACAACCCTCTACAACCACCCTCTAGTTTCTGTCATCAAGCAGTTTTGTAATCATTTAGATACCTCACCCTGGATCCCGTAAGATTTAACCTTATGCAACAACCTATCATGCAGTACCTTGTCAAAGGTCTTGCTAAAGTCCATGTAGACAACATCAGTTGCACTGCCCTCATCTACCCTCTTGGTTACTCCTTCAAAAAACTCAATCAAATTTGTGAGACATGATTTTCCACTCACAAAGCCATGCTGACTGTCCCTAATCAGTCCTTGCATCTCTAAATGCCTGTAGATCCTGTCTCTCAAAATACCTTCCAATAACTTACCCACCACAGATGTGAGGCTCACCGACCTTTATTTCCCAGGCTTTTCCCTGCAACCCTTTTTCCCAGGAGGTGAGTTACTCTCTGCAGGATTCCCACCTTTAACCTGCTCTGGTAACCACAGTCGTGATGTGGCTGGGTCCAGTTCTGTTTCTGGCCAATGGAAACCAATGGTAATGTGTCATTGATACATACAGGGCAATTTTCCCATCCAGCCCTGCTACAGGAATCGTAACGGGCTGGACATGGACCATTGCAAAGGTCCATTGACCTCGGGGTCAGATTTTCCAGTTTTGGGGCAAGCATGGCTGGAAAATTCGGAATAATTTTACTGTCAGAAAGTTAGCATGAGAATTTATATAGAACTTTCCCGGACCGCACTGGCTCCCAACACAGTTTTATAGCCAGTGAGGGACTTTCGAAGTGTGGCTATTGTTGTGATATAGGAAATGCAGCTGCTAATTTGTGCACAGCAAGATCCCACAATCTGGCCTGATAATCTGTGTTTTTGGCAGTGAAGGGACGCCATGGATGGGATTCGAGGGAGAACACCCTGACCTTTCTGCAAAATAGTGCCGTAGGATCTTTCACATACAATCTGACCTCGGCTTGTGAAAAGTATTGTTGTTCGCTATACAGGCAAAGCATACCATTCATAGAATACATAGGGGAGAGGGGTGCAGGCTCCAGTCACAGCTAGGATGTACAGAAAGATCAGACTAATATTTGATTTATTTATTGTCACGTGTCGGAATACAGTAGAAAGTATTGTCCCTTGCATGCTATACGGACAAAGCATACCATTCATAGAGTGCGTAGGAGAGAAGGAAAGGAGAGGGTGCAGAATGTTGTGTTACAATCACAGCTAGGGTGTAGAGAAAAATCTTATATATGGCTTAATATATGGTAGGTCCATTCAAAAGTCTGATGGCAGCAGAGAAGAAGTTGTTCTTGAGGCAGTTGGTGCGTGACCTCAGACTTTTGTATCTTTTTCCCAATGGAAGAAGGTGGAAGAGAGAATGTCTGGGGTGCATGGGGTCCTTGATTATGTCAGCTGCTTTGCTGAGGCAGTGGGAAGTATAGACGGAGTCAATGGATGGGAGGCTGGTTTGTGCGATGGACTGGGCTACGTTCATGACCCTTTGTAGCTTCTTGTGGTGTTGGACAGAGCAGGAGCCCATACCAAGCTGTGATACAACCAGAACGAATGCTTTCTATGGTGCATCTGTAAAAGTTGGTGAGAGTCGTAGTGGACATGCCAAATTTCCTTAATTTTTCTGATGAACTAGAGGCATGGTGGGCTTTCTTAACTGTAGTGTTGGCGTGGAGAGACCAGGGCAGTCGAAGGGAGATGCACCAATCTCTGAAAGGGAAGAAAGCTCCCAAATTATAAATGTAAGTGTCAGGATCCCTCATATTTTCCATCCTAATCCACATTGAACCTCTGCTGTTTGTGACATATAGAAATGACTTGGATGAAAACATAGGTGGCTGGGTTAATAAGTTTGCAGACAACACAAAGATAGGTGGAGTTGTGGATAGTGTAGAAGGTTGTCAAAGGATATAGGGGGATACAGATCAGCTGCAGATATGGGTGGAGAAATGGCAGATGGAGTTTAATCCGGGCAAGTGTGAGGTGCTGCACTGTGGGAGATCAAATGCTAAGGATAAGTATACAGTTAATGGCAGGACCCTGGATAACATTGATGTACAGAGGGACCTTGGGGTTCAAGTTCATAGCTCCCTAAAAGTGGCCACACAAGTGGATAGGGTGGTAAAGAAGGCTTATGGCACACTTGCCTTTATTGGCCTGGGCATCGAGTACAAGAATCAGGATGTCATGTTGCAGCTTTATAAAACTTTGGCGAGGCCGCACTTAAGAGCATTGCGTTCAGTTCTGGTCACCACGTGACAGGAAGGATGTGGAGAGGGTGCAGAAGAGGTTTACCAGGATGCTGCCTGGATTAGAGGGTATGAAATATAAGGAGAGGCTGGACAAACTGGGGTTGTTTTCTCCAGAGCGGCGGAGGCTGAGGGGAGACCTGATAGAAGTCTGTAAAATTATGAGAGGCAGAGATAGGGCTGACAGTCAGAATCTTTTCCCCAGAGTTAAAATGCCCAATACTAGGGGGCACGCACTTAAGGTGAGAGGAGGAAAGTTCAAAGGAGATGTGAGGGGTGAGTATTTTTTTACGCAGGGAGCAGTGCGTGTCTGGAATGCGCTGCCAGAGATGGTGGTGGTAGGGATGGGCAATAAATGCTGGTCCAGCCAGCAACACCTGCATTCCATAGATTGTATTTTATAGAATGCCTGCAGTGCAGAAGGAGGCCATTTGGCCCATCGAGTCTGCACTGACTCGCCAACAGAACTTCTTACCAGGCCCTATCCCCGTAACTCCACAAATTTACCCACTAATCCCCCTAACCTGCACATTTTTGGACTGAGAGAGGAAACCGGAACATCCGGAGGAAACCCGTGCAGACGTGAGGAGAACGTGCAAACTCCGCACTAACAGCCGTGTGAGGCCACAGTTGAACCCCGGTCCCTGGCACTGTGAGGCAGCAGTGCCACCCCAGATTTAAAAAATAATTCTTCATTAAAAAAATATGAGAACTATATAATTCAGTGGCATTTCATCCAAGGATGTTTTGTAAATGGAAGTGCAATTGATTGGACTTTAATTGCTTCACGTTGATATCAAATGCAGCTGCTTAAACAGATAACAATAAAAGTTAACCTTTGAGGTTCTGCTCAGAGAGACCTGGTTTATTGCTGGATGCATGTGGACAATTTTGTGGCTATTGTGTAGCTACAAATGATTGGATTTTTGGTGACATTGCTGGAAGTGGTATCATTGTGTGTTCTGGAATGCGTACGACCCCCCCCCCCCGGGTGTGTTGTGGAATGCGTACGACCCCCCGGTGTGTTCTAGAGTGTGTACGACCCCCCACCCCCCCGGTGTGTTCTAGAGTGTGTACGACCCCCGGTGTGGCGGAGAACACTGTGCTGACGCTACTTTGTATGAAGTTCTGGCTCATAGAACCCACCCACGTTGCAACCCCACTTGATGCCCATGCATTGGCTGAAGCTGCTGCCCTTTCTAAGCCTGGTCAAGTTTGCAAAATGGGTGGGATTTTTTATTATCCACAACAAAGCTCCACTGCTTTTTATTCAACAGAACAAAGTCTGGAGGTTAAGACCTTAAGATATAGGAGCAGAATTAGGCCATTCCGCCCATTGAGTCTGCTCTGCCATTCGATCATGGCTGAGAAGTTTCTCAACCCCATTCTCCTGCCTTTTCCCCGTAACAATCAAGATTTGATTTCATTTATTATTGTCACATCTATTAACATACAGTGAAAAATATTGTTTCTTGCGCGCTATACGTTCATAGAGAAGGAAGGGAGTGCAGAACGTAGTGTTACAGTCATAGCTAGGGTGTAGAGAAAGATCAACTCAATGCGAGGTAGGTCCATTCAAAAGTCTGACAACAGCAGGGAAGAAGCTGTTCTTGAGTCAGTTGGTATGTGACCTCACAGTTTTGTATCTTTTTCCTGAAGGAAGAAAGTGAAAGAGAGAATATCCAGGGTGCGTGGAGTCCTTAATTACGTTGGCTCCTTTGCAGAGGGAAGTGTAGAGAGAGTCAATGGGGGCTGGTTTGCGTGATGGATTGAGCTACATTCACGACCTTTTGTAGTTCTTTACGGTCTTGGGCAGAGCAGGAGCCCATACCAAGCTGTGATACAACCAGAAAGAATGCTTTGTCTAGTGCGTCTGTAAAAGTTGGTGAGAGTTGTAGCTGACGTGCCAAATTTCCTTAGTCTTCTGAGAAAGTAGAGGCGTTGGTGGGGCTTCTTATAGTGTCGACATGGGGGGGACCAGGACAGGTTGTTGATGATCTGGACACCTACAAATATGAAGCTCTCGACCTTTCTACTTTGTCCCCATTGATGTAGAACCTATCTACCTCAGTCTTAAATACATTCAATGACCCGGCCTCCTCTGTGGCAATGAGTTCCGCAGATTCACCAAACCCTCTGGCTGAAGAAATTTCCCCTCATCTCGGTTCTTTACCCTGAGGCTGTGCCCCTCGGATCCGAGTCTCTCCGACTAATGGGAAACATCTTCCCCACGTCCACTCTATCCAGGGCCTCTCAGTATTATGTAAGTTTCAATGAGATCCCCCCTCCTCATCCTTCTAATGTCCACCGGGTGTGGACCCATGGTCCTCAAACGCTCCTCATACGTCACGCCTCTCATTCCCGGGATTATTCTCATGGACCTCTCCAAAGTCAGCACAGCCTTTTTTACATACCCAGAATTGCTCACAGTATTCCAAATATTCTTCAGTACAAAACAAGGCTGAGATCTTTCCCTTCCTAGTAAGTTTATGAGGGACGGCAATGGCCCAGTGGGTATTATCAGTAGACTATTAATTCCAAAACTCAGCTAATGTCCTGGGGACTCCAGGTTCGAATCCCGCCACGGCAGATGGTGGAATTTGAATCCAGTAAAAAAAAATCTGGAATTAAGAATCTACTGATGACCCATTGTCGGAAAAACCCATCTGGTTCCCTTTAGGGAAGGAAATCTGCCGTCCTTACCCGGTCTGGCCTACATGTGACTCCAGAGCCACAGCAATGTGGTTGACTCTCAACTGCCTTCGGGCAACTAGGGATGGGCAATAAATACTGGCCCAGCCAGCGACGCCCACGTCCCACGAATAAATAAATAAAAAATTACGCAGGATGCAGCATTAGAAAGCACTGCATCCAATCTACTAGCCCTCTGACCCTCTTGGTACTCTTTTTAAGAAAACGATAATCAATAAGTTAAATAAGAATGATGGAGGGGCAGATAACAAACATTGATCAAATATGAATCACGTGTCACTAGGAACTCACGGAGAAATATTCTTCTTGTTTTCAGGTCCAGAGTATCAACAGTGGTTTTTCAACGCTCAAGAGTATTGTGCCCCTGATTCCCAAGGATCGGAAGCCAAGCAAAGTCCATGTGTTACGGGCTGCCGCTGAATATATCCGTCTCCTGCGTAAGATTTTGGAGGAATCGGGGGGTGCTGAGGTAAGGATCGGGGGCGATATTTGTACCTCCCTGAGTTTTCAGATGGGTGAGAAATGGAACATCCAGAAGAACTAGGAGCAGGAGGAGGCCATTCAGCCCTTCGAGCCTGCTACACCATTCAGTTCCATCATGGCTGATTTCATCTGGGCCTCATCTCCATCTTCCTGTCCGCTCGCCATTAGCCCTTCACCCCCGCTACTAATTAGAAACCTATCTGCCTGCTCCTCAAACTTAGTTTTCCAGCATCCACTGCACTCTGGAGTAGGTTCACCACCCTCTGAGTGAAGTAATTGCCCTGCATTTCTGTTATAAATCTGCCCAAGCCCTTAGCCTCAAATACCCTCTTGTTCTGCAATGTCCCACAAAGGGAAACATCCTCTCTACATCTACCTTGCCAATCCCCTTTAGCATCTTATATGTGTCAATGAGGTCCTCTCTCATACTTCTAAACTCCAGCGAGTCCGAAGATGTGCAGGTTAGGTGGATTGGCCATGATAAATTGCCCCTTAGTGTCCCGGGATGTGTAGGTCAGTGGGATAAATATGTGGGTTACAGGAATAGAGTCTAGTTGAGATTATTGTTGGTGCAGACTCAATAGACTGAATGGCCTCCTTCTGCACTGTCGGGATTCTGAGGTTCTTGGCCTAAACCACTTAATCTCTCAAGACAATCTCGAATCAATCTAGTCAACTTTCCATGAACCGTCTCCAATGCATTTCCATCCTTCCTCAAGGAAAGGGACCAAAACTGTGCACAGTACTCCAGATGTGGTCTCATTCACGCCGTCTCCAGTTGCAGCAACACTTCCTTTCTTTTGTACTCAATCCCATTAGCAATGAATATCAAAATCCCATTTGCCTTCCTCATTACCTGCTGCAGCTGCAAACTAACTCTGAGATTGATACAGGGGGACACCCAGATCCCTCTGCACTGAAGCGTTTTGAAATTTATCCCTGAGGGCACAATTGTTTTGAAGTTGAACCTTTTTCGTTTGCTGGGAGACTCTGTCTCTTTCTCAGACACTGATTTGATCTCTGGATTGTCACAGAATCATATAACCTTACAGTGCAAAAGGAGGCCATTCAAACCGTTGAGTCTGCACCGACCACAATCCCACCCAGGCCCTATCCCCAGAACCCCATGCATTGACCCTAGCTGGTCCTGCTAACACTCAGTAGAAATTTAGCATGGCCAATGCACCTAACCCGCACACCTTTGGATTGTGGGAGGAAACCAGTGGCAAGCTGAGGAAACCCACGCAGACACAGGGAGAGCGTGCAGACTCCACACAGACGGCGACCCAAGCCGGGAATCGAACCTGGGTGCTGTGAGGCAGGGTGCTAACCGTTGTGCCACCCTCTCCTGATGATCCATTCCAACGCACTCGGACAGTATGATGTGTCCACCTTTTGTTGCCAATCCCCTTTAGCATCTTATATGCATCAGTGAGAGAGGATCTAAGGTGTATATAAGATGCTAAAGAGAATTGGCAAGGCACACATAGAGAGGATGTTTCCCTTTATTGGATATTTATTCCATTAGATGGCCAATGTTTGTCATTTAATTGAATAAATGGGTCCTTTTCAGAGTGGAAAGATGTAACTAGTGGATCAATTCTTGGCCTGCAGATATTCACTATTTGTGTTGATCAGTGAACGGCATGAGATTAGGAAGTTCTCTAGAACAAAGGGACCTGGGTGTTTGCCCACAGATCTCTGAAGGCGGAATAGCATGTTTAGTCGGATGGTGGAAAAGGCATCTCTCAATCTCTCACTTGCCTTTCTCAATCGGGGCATAAACAAGGAATTCATGTTGGAGTTTGTGTAGAACTTTGGTGAGGCCACAGCTGGAGTACTGTGTGCAGTTCTGGTCACCACATTATAGGAAGGATGTGATTGCACTGGAGGGGGTGCAGAGGAGATTCACCAGGATGCTGCCTGGGATGGAACATTTAAGTTATGAAGAGAGGTTGGATAGGCTTGGGTTGTTTCCATTGGAGCAGAGGAGACCGAGGGGGTGAGCTGATTACAAGATTATGAGGGACATGGACAGAGTGGATAAGGAGCAGCTGTTCCCCTTAGTTGAAGGGTCAGTCATGAGGGTATGTAGGTTCAAGGTGAGGGGGCAGGAGGTTTGGCGGGAAAACATTATTACCCAGAGGGTGGTGAGGGCCTGGAATGCACTGCCTGGGAGGGTGGGGACGCCTCACATCCTTTATAAAGCACCTGAATGAGTACTTGGCACGTCACAACATTCAGGGCTATGGACCATGGCAGGTGGGATTAGGTGGAAGTTCAGGTGTTTCTTACATGTTGGTGCAGAATGGATGGGCCAAAGGGTCTCTTCTGCACGGTATGATTCTATGATTAATGACCTGGAGGAAGGAACGGAATGTAAGGTTTCCAAATTTGCAGATGGATGGAGGGGCAGGGTGTGATGAGGATATTGTGATTCTGCAAAGGGACATCAATAAATTGGGCGACTGGGCGAAAACCTGGTAAATGGAGTTTAATGTGGGCAAGTGTGAGGTCATGGCTTCTAGTCAGAGGAAGCAAAGGGCAAGTTATTATCTAAATGGAGAGAGACTGCAGATGAATGAAGGACAGAGGGATTTGGGTGTTCTAGTACATGATTCACAAAAAGCTAGCAAGCAGGTCCAACAAGTGGTTAAGAAGGCAAACAGCATCTTGGTCTTAATTGCAAAGTAGTTGGAGTTTAAATTGTGATTTTGGTTCTGTTGCAATTGTTGGTGAGGCCTCACCAGGAACACTGTGTAGTTCTGGTCCCCTTACCTAAAAAAGGATTTAGTAGTCGGAAGGAGATTCACCAGGCTAATTCCTGAGATGAGAGGGTTATCCTATCAAGAGAGGCTAAATAGTCTGGGTCTATATTCCTCAGAGTTTAGAAGGGTGAGACGTGACCTTATTCAAACATGTAAGATCCTGAGTGGGCTTGATATGGTAGAAGGTGAGATGTTTTCACTTGTGGGAAAGTCTCAAACAAGGGGACATGGCGACAAGATCAAGGACCGGTCATTTAAAACTGAGGTGCATAGAAATCTCTTCTCACAGAGGGTAGTGAACCTCTGGAATTCTTGCCCCAAAGAGTAGTGGAGGCTGGATCATTAGATGTATTCAAGGTGGAGATGGATAAACATTTGATAGATTGAGGAATAGAGGCTATGGGGAAACGACACAGAAAAGGAGCTGAGGCCAGCACAGATCACCCATAATCCTGTTAAATGGTAGAGCAGGCTTGAAGGGCCTGGTGGCCTATCCTACTTCCACTTCTTGTGCTCCTGTGTGTGCGTCTATTTAATCGTGAAAGGTAACCACAGAACCATGGAATACCAATGGTGCAGAAGGAGGCCAGTCCGTTCATTGAGTCTGCACCGACCCCCCAACCTCACTCTCCCACCCTATCTCTGTAACCCTGCACATTGACCATGAACAATCCATCTAACCCGCACATCTTTGGAGTGTGGGAGGAAACCCATGCAGACACGGGGAGAACGTGCAGACTCCACACAAACAGTGACCCAAGGCTGGAATTGAACCTGGGTCCCTGAGGCAGCAGGGGCTAGCCATTGTGCAGCCTCTAATTTTAGTGACCAATACCCATGGAGAAAAGAAACGATTGAGGAAAATTCTCAAGGCAGCACAGGGAGCTTTTCTTAGTCTACATCTCACGGCATGGTGGCACAGTGATTAGCACTGCTGCTTCACAGCTCCAGGGACCTGGGTTCGATTCCCGGCTTGGGTCACTGTCTGTGTGGAGTTTACACATTCTCCTCGTGACTGCGTGGGTTTCCTCCAGGTTCTCTGGTTTCTTCCCACAGTGCGGATTACGTTGATTGGCTGGCCTAAAATTGCCCCTTAGTGTACTAGGATGCTTACGTTATAGGGATTAGCGGGTAAAAATATGTCGGGATATGAGGGTAGGGTCTGGGTGGGATTGTGGTTGGTGCAGACTCGATGGGCCAAAGGGCCTCTTCTATTCTATCTCACTTTACGGTGATTGAATATGTTAATTTGTGCCCAGCTGATTCTACAGCTGGACCAGGAGCTGGTGATTCAGAGGGATATGGACCAAACGTGGGCAATTGGGACTGGCTGGGAGGGTAGCATGGACCGGCTGGGCCAAAGGGCCTGTTGTCATGCTGTATCGCTCTATGGTGACAATGTGGAATTGAATTTGCGTTAAGCTCATTTACTTGTAGCACATTCCTCGGATTGTCTAATCTAGAAACCCTTCCGCTGAAATTTTCAGAGTTACGATTGACTTATCGTAGAATCCCTGCAGTACAGGAAGAGGCCATTCGGCCCATCAAGTCTGCACTGACCACAATCCCACCCAGGCCCTATCTCCATAACGCCATGCATTTACCCAAGCTAGTCCCCCTGACACTAGGGCAATTTAGCATGGCCAATCCCCCCTAACCTGCACATTTTGGGAGGAAACCAGAGCACCTGAAGGAAACCCACGCAGACACGGGGAGAATGTGCAGACTCTGCACAGATGGTGACCCAAGCCAGGAACCGAACCTGGGTCCCTGGCGCTGTGAGGAAGCAGGGCTAAACCCACTGTGCCACCCATTCGTTTTAAAGTTCCAAAGTTTTGGAGTTGCCCATCTTGTACTCCGGCGGTAGGTTTGACTATTCCTGACCAAAGTGCCCTAACAAGTGTTACTCCTGGGACAGGCATACGTTGACACTCACCTGGACGCAGAACCTCCTGACTCTGGGGAACGGCTGTTGCTGGTAAGCAGTTCGCCGGCGGGAAGCATCCTGGCTAACCCCAGGCCTGGCCTGGAAGTAGGCAATGCTGCGGAAGGACGTCTGGAAGCCACGGCTGACGAAGAGGAGGACAGCCTTTGGGAGAGTCCTTGCATTGGTGTCGTCCAGCTACAGAACGGAAACTGGGTGATATATCTGCCTTCCTATGCTCGTGTATTATTTTTCAGAAGCAGTTCATGTCTGTGCCATCATGAGAATTGAGGAAGCGCGGTACAAATTCTCATCCTGTCTGAGTCCCCCCCCCCCCCCCCCCAAACTCATAACTTCCCTCCGTACAACTCTTCACCTCACTTCCCTCCTTTAAGACGCTCCTTAAGACATACATCCTTAACCAAGCTTTCAACAGCTTCTTGTGTGTCTTGGTGTCAGGTTCTATAATACCCCTGTGCCGTGGGTTGTGTCATAGTATCCATGGTGCAGAAGGAGGCCACTTGGCCCATCAACTCTGCACCCACCACAATCCCACCCTAGCCTCATAACCCCATGCATTTACCCTAGCTGGGCCCACTGACACTAAGGAGCAATTTATCATGGCCAATCCCCCTAACCTGCACATCTTTGGATCTAAGGGGCAATTTAGCATGGCCAATCCACCTAACCTACACCCCCATAACCCCCCACACACATTTACCCTCCTAGACCCCCCTGACACTAAGGGGCAATTTGGCATGGCCAATCAACCTAACCCGCACATCTTTGGAGTGTGGGAGGAAACTGGGAGCACCCAGAGGAAACCCACGCAGACATGGGGAGAACGTGCAAACTCCACACCGACGGTGACCCAAGCCGGGAATCGAACGCAGGTTCCTGGTGCTGTGAGGCAGCAGTGCTATCCCACTGTGCCACCGTGTTGCCTCATTAACGTTAAAGATGCTGCGTACAAACAACTCTGTTGCCGTGATGACAGGATTAAAGTCGCACAATTGAGTATTTTCTCTTTTGGTTTCATTTTACCAAACAGATTAGGTGATAGGGTCCAAGGGAGGAAGAGATTTGAACAGGAAGGTTGTTGGCTGTGGTCAACCTTGTGGATACGAGGCAAGTTTTTTTACACAGAGGGTGGTGGGTGCTTGGAACTTGCTGCCGGGGGAGGTAGTGGAAGTGGATACGATAGTGAATTTTAAGAGGGGTCTTGACAAATACATGAATAGGATGGGAATAGAGGGATATGGGTCCCCGGAAGGGTCGGGGGTTTTAGTTCAGTTGGGCAGCATGGTCAGTGCAGGCTTGGAGGGCCGAAGGGCCTGTTCCTGTGCTGTCATTTTCTTCATTCTTTTCTTTGTGTCCAGTTATGGTCTCACCAAAGTCTTCGACAATCGTCGCAAAGCTTTATTCTTGCTCTCCAATCCTCCCATGGATAAAGGTTCGAATGTTTTCCCAATTGTATGCAGCACTCTGCCAGTTATCTGTAAATGCTCCTATTCATACTGACTCTGTATCCTGTCCAGTTACCAATCCTCTGTTCATCCTTTGTATTACCTCAACACTCTTAATTATGTTAATTATCTGTGTAATGAATTACTGAATGCCTTTTGGAAATCCAGATATACCGGATCCACCAGTTCCCCTTCACGTCACTCGCTTGTTGCATCCTGGCAAACTCCAGTAAATGTACCAGACACGATTCCCTTTTATCAAACCTCTGCCTAATTGTGATTCTCAAACTCCATTGTCAAGATTTCATTAACAATGGATTGCAGCATTTTCCTGACAACTGTTATCAGACTAACTGCCTGTAGTCTCTCTCGTCTCCTCTTTTTGAATAACAATATTGTATTTGCATGCTTTCAACCTGCTGGGACTTTTCTAGACATGTGGGAAGGTTCCAATGTTTCTGCATTCACTTCCTTTGGGACGCTAGAGAACAGGGCCAGGGTTCCAAGGAATTTATTGATTGATTTATTATTGCCACACACAATCATAGAATCCAACTGTGCAGAAGGAGGCCATTCAGCCCATCAAGTCTGCGCCGACCACAATCCCACCCTAGCCTCATAACCCCATGCATTTACCCTAGCTGGTCCCACTGACACTAAGGAGCAATTTATCATATCCAAGCTGTTCTTGAATTGCTTTTTAAGCGACCTCAGACTTTTGTATCTTTTTCCTGACGGGAGAAGGTGGAAGAGAGTTTGTCCGGGATGTGTGGAGTCCTTGATTATGTTGGCTGTTTTTTCTGAGACAATGGGAAGTTTAGACAGAGTCATAGAGACTTACAGCATGGAAACAGGCCCTTCGGCCCAACTTGTCCATGCTGCCCTTTCTTTTTTAAACCCCTAAGCTGGTCCCAATTGCCCGCATTTGGCCCATGTCCCTCTACATCCATCTTATCCATGTAACTGTCTAAATGCTTTTTAGACTCTAGACTCTAGTTGTTGGCTCCCCACAGCTACTGTCAGACCTGCTGAGATTTTCCAGCATTTTCTGTTTCTGTTTCAGATTCCAGCGTCCCCAGTATTTTGCTTTTATACCAATAGATCTGTAATGATCCATCACGGAATGAGGCACCTTCCAAAAAGCGAGTCAGGAAAGTCTGCTGTTAGACCGTAAGATATAGGAGCAGAATTAGGCCATTCAGCCCATCAAGTCTGCTCCGCCATTCAATCATGGCTGATAAGTTTCTCAACCCCACTCTCCTGCCTTTGATTCCCCCCTTAGCAATCAAGATCCGATCTATCACTGTCTTAAATACACTGAGTGACCCGGCCTCCTCTGTGGCAATGAATTCCACAGATTCACCAAACCCTCTGGCTGAAGAAATTCCCCCTCATCTCGGTTCTAAAGGGACATCCCTTTACTCTGAGGCTGTGCCCCTCGATCCGAGTCTCTCCGACTAATGGGAACATCTCCCCCACGTCCACTGTATCCAGGGCCTCTCAGTGTTCTGCAAGTTTCAATGAGATTCCACCTCCCATCCTTCTAAACTCCACTGAGGACAGACCCTGGGCCCTCAAACGCTTCTCATACGTCAATACCCGGAGTATCTCGGTGCTACTTTTATGTGGGGTTGTAATTCATCATGAGTTTGACTTGATTGCATTTCAGGTATTCCCAGCGAGCGAGGTCTCCTCTCCACATGTGACAGTTAAGTTGACCTTGGAGTAGGCTGAGGTAAGCATGTGTTGGTCACGATTGATATTGTGCGGTTCAGAGTAATTTAGCTGGTGCTCAACTCTTAGCGGCTTGAGCGTGTTGGCGGGAGGCCGGGCCTGGGTGACAGTTCTTTTGGGATGAGTCTTGCTCCTCTGCTTTCAAATCCAACCCAACTGCTCAGCTGTCGGTTCCCTCCGGTTAACATCCAACACACAGAGTTTCGATCCAGCTGATGAGTGCTTGAAAGAAAATGTGTGTTTGACCTTTCTCCCATCGAAGGGTTGTAGCTAGCTGGAGAGATGGGTGGGGCATTAGTGGGCATTGCACATTTTATTTACAGGAGGCTTTTGAGAATGTATCACACAAGTTTTAAAGTTTATTTATTATTAGTGTCACAAGTAGGCTTACATTAATACTGCAATGAAGGTACTGTGAAAATCCCCCAGTTGCCACACTCCGGGACCTGTTCGGGTTACACTGAGGGAGAATTTAGCACCTAACCAGCACATAGAATCATAGAGGTTTACAGCATGGAAACAGGACCTTTAATCCAACTTGTCCATGCCGCCATTTTCTTTTTAACCACTAAGCCAGTTCCAATTGCCTGCATTGGCCCATATCCCTCTATACTCATCTTACCCATGTAACTGTCTAAATGCTTTTTAAAAGACTACTATTTCTGGCAGCTCGTCCCAGACACTCACCACCCACTGAGTGGAAAAAGAAATGCCCCTCTGGACCCTTTTGTATCTCTCCCCTCTTTTTGCAATGAAGTTACTGTGAAAACCCCCTAGTTGCCACACTCCGGCGCCTGTTCGGGTTACACTGAGGGAGAATTTAGCACCCAACCAGCACGTCTTTCAGACTGTGCGAGGAAACTGGAGCACGTCGAGGAAACCCACGCAGACATGGGGAGAATGTGCAGACTCCGCACAGACAGTGACCACAAGCAGGAATCAAACTGTATGTGCCACCATACAGATGTTTTTGATTTGATTCATTATTGTCAGATTTTAGTATACAGTGAAAAGTATTGTTTCTTGCGCACTATACAGACAAAGCGTACTGTTCATAGAAAAGGAAAGAAGAGAGCGAGTGCAGAATGTAATGTTACAGTCATAGCTAGGGTGTAGAGAAAGATCAACTCAGTGCAAGGTAGATCCATTCAAAAGCCTAATGGCAGCAGGGAAGAAGTTGTTCTTGAGTTGATTGGTTCGTTTTTCTGACGGAGAAAATGTCTGGGGTGCGTGGGGTCCTTAATTATGCTGGTTGCTTTTCCTAGCAGCAGGAAGTGTAGACAGAGTCAATGGATGGGAGGCTGGTTTGAGTGATGGATTGGGCTATGTTCACGACCCTCATATAATAAGCTCCCTGCTCTTAAGTTCTATGCCTTGGCTAATAAAGGTAAGTATCCCCATGTGCCTTCTTAACCACCTTATCTACCTATCCTGCTGCCTTTAGGAGTCTGTGGACATCTAACCCAAGGTCCCTCTGGTCCTCTGCTCTTCCTGGTGTCTTGCCGTTCATTGTGTATTGTCTTGCCTTGTTAGTCCCCCTCCAGAATGCATCATGTCACACTTTTCAGGATTAAAATCCATTTGATACATTCAGGAGAAAGCTTATTAAAAGCAATGAATCCAATTGATCCGTCTCACGCTCTGACTCAGAGTAGAGAAAGTCTCAAATGACGGTCGGGTTGCCCAGGGCCACATGAGCTAACCTTCCCTTGGCAATCACACTGGGGCACGCCGCATCGGAAGTAACCTATACATCTAACTTCATGTCTAATGTGTATTTTGTTGCAGATGCTTTCACCCCAGTGCCCGTGCGACTGAGCGAAGTCTCCGCAATCTATCTAAAATATAAAATGGCTTCCAGCTCATTCAGAAGGCTAAATTGTAAACTTTAGATGTCCTGTGTAAAAGATATTAAAATGAGACTTTGGCTCTTGAGTTTTGCAATGGTTAATCATTTAAAACATAGAAACTAGAAACAGGAGGAGGCCGTTCGGCCCTTCGAGCCTGTTCTGCCATTCATGGCTGATCATCAAATTCAATATCCTGATTTCCCCCCACCCAAATATCCCTCGATCCCTTTAGCCCCAAGAGCGAAATCTAATTCATTCTTGAAATCACACAACGTTTTGGCCTCAACTACTTTCTGTGGGAGTGAATTCCACACATTCACCACCCTCTGGGTGAAGAAATTTCTCCTCACCTCAGTGCTAAAAGGTTTACTCCTTATCCTCCAACCAAGACCCCTAGGTTTATTTCAAGTTTTATTTTTATCAGTGTCACAAGTAGGCTTACATTAACACTGCGATGAAGTTGCTATGAAAATCCCCTAGCCGCCACACTCCAGCACCTGTTTGGGTGACACTGAGGGAGAATTTAACAAATTTCTCCTCTCCTCAGTTCTAAAAGGTTTACCCCTTATCCTCAAACTATGACCCCCTAGTTCTGGGCTCCCCCCACCATCGGGAACATTCTTTCTGAATCTACCCTGTCTAACCCTGTTAGAATTTTATAAGTTTCTATGAGACCCCCTCTCACTCTTCTAAACTCCTGTGAATATAATCCTAACCGACTTAGTCTCTCCTCATATGACAGACCTGCCATCCCAGGAATCAGCCTGGTAAACCTTCGCTGTACTCCCTCTATAGCAAGGACATCCTTCCTCAGATAAGGAGACCAAAACTGCACACAATACTCCAGGTGTGGCCTCACCAACGCCCTGTACAATTGCAGCAAAACATCCCTACCCCTATACTCAAATCCCTTCGCTATGAGGCCAGCATACTATTTGCCTTCTTTACTGCCTGCTGTACCTGCACGCTTACTTTCAGTGACTGATGCACGAGGACTCCAAGGTCTCGCTGAGTATTCACCTCTCTCAATTTACACCCATTCAAATAATAATCTGTCTTCCTATTATTGCTACCAAAGTGGATAATCTCACATTTATCCACATTATATTTTATCTGCCATGCAGATGGCCACACGCTCACCCTGTCCAAATCACACTGAATCATCCCTGCATCCTCCTCACAGCTCACCCTCCCACCCAACTTTGTATTATCTGAAAATTTAGAGATAATTCTTTCAGTTCCTGCTTCCAAATCAATGGAAGGCTGGTTTGCGTGATGGACTGGACTAAGTTCACAGCCCTTTTATAGTTTCTTGCAGTCTTGGTCAGAACAGGAGCCAACCCAGCTGCGATACAACCAGAAAGGATACTTTCCATGGTGCAACTGCTGAGAGTTGTAGCGGACATGCTGAATTTCCTTAGCCCTCTGAGAAAGTAGAGGCATTGGTGGTCTTTTTGAACTGGAGGCATTGGTGGACTGGGCTACGTTCACAACCCTTTGTAGTTTCTTGCAGTCTTGGTCAGGGTAGGAGCCACACCAAGCTGTGACACAACCTGAAAGGATGCTTTCCATGGGGCATCTGTAAAAATTGATGGGAGTCGTAGCAGACATGCCAAATTTCCTTCGCCTCCTGAGAAAGTAGCGGCGTTGGTGGGGCTTTCTTAACTATAGTGTCAGCATGGTGGAGGGGGAGCCAGAACAGGTTGTTGGTGATCTGGGCACCTAGAGACTTGTTCTTGCTGCCCATTTGGCTTTGCTTGCTTGTCGGAGCTGTTAGCCTAAGGTGAACAGAGTGACAAGGGGCTCCTCAGATGGTGCTGGTGATTGTATGGGTCCAAAATCTGAATATTTTCAAGTGGGCTACACACTGGCAAAGCTCGCAGTGTAACAATAACTGTACAAGGCCTTTTGCATCTGAGCAGTAGGAACATTAAAAGGCACGAGTGTGGTGTGAGTATTGATCAGATTTCTAAAATTATCTTCCACTCTGTTTTATTCTTTTTCAAACAAATGCATTAGCCACATCAATAATCCCAGCTAATCAGGTTTAGTTAATGCATGAGATGTTTAGCTAGCTGTTTCCACTCTCCAAGCAAGGGGAATTTTTAATACAATCTCTCTCAATCTCTGTCTCTTTTTCCGTGTGTGTATGTACATAAAATTGTCACAATGATGCGACTTGTGCCTAAGAGATTATAATCTCTAATTTTTATGGGCTGAGCAAATATTTATCCCACAGTTTGAAAAGGATTTTTGAAAAGCGATGGCTGCCACAAGTCACCTGATGGTACGCATTGCAATTGGACTGGTTTTCAGAAATGTGGAATATCGTTGACACCGGCATGGAATTTCATGCCCTTTGGGGCAGTTCTTGACCTCAAAGAATTTGCTGGAAGTGTACCAGAGTGCTCATGCATATTTCTAGAAGCCTATCTCTCGAGCAGAGGTGGAAAGTCTCGAGAGCATGGCGGCGCGGTGCTACAGCGGTTAGTACTGCTGCCTCACAGCACCAGAAGACTGGGGTTCAATTCCGGCCTCGGGTCACTGTGTGGAGTTTGCATATCCTCCCCGTGCCTGGGTGGGTTACCTCCGGGCACAATTCCAATGATGTGTGGGTTGGGTTAATTGTCCAAGCTGAATTGACCTGAGTGTGAGGGGGATTAGCAAGATAAATAGGCGGCGTTACGGGATTAGGGCCTGGGTGGGATTGCGGTCAGTGCAGAGTTGACGGGCTGAATGGCCTCCTCCTGCATTGTGGGGAATCTGTGAAATTGCCTCTGGCATTGTGGTTTTAAATAGGCTTCAACACAACTAAATATTCGAGGACACAAGACACCAGCAAAGTATTCATAAATAGTGAACTCTTTTTATCTGCACTCAACTTCAATTTTGTTGAAAAAAGGAACTCCCTAATGTGCCCGTGTGTAGTGGTGTGTTCTGAAGATCGGATACAGGGTTCCTTTTTAAATATTTCTACGTCTTAATTAGAAACTCACCCCCCTCCCCCCCTCCCCCCCGCCCCACCTCAGGCTAGCCTGCCAGACTAGTGTCCTTTTTTGCAATCATGTTAATAGTAATTCATTGATATTGAGTAAATACCTCATTGAATTCACACACAAAAGCTTGGAATGGTTTAGGGGACTCAATTTCCCTTCCTCACATAACTACTTAAATTACTTAGGAACTCAGGAATTTGGAGCAGAAATGGGCAAATTTGGCCCTTTGAACCTGCTCTCCCTGGCTGATCTCTTCCTGGTCTCAAATCCACCTCCCTACCTGTTTCCCATCTCCCTTTAACCTGTTTTTAAATCAGAAATATATCCATCTCCTTCTTGAAGCCATTTAATGATTCGGACTCCCTGCGCGATGGGGCAGCGAAATTCATCACTCTCTGCGAGAAGTATTTTCTCCTCGTCTCAGTTTTAAATCTATCGCCTCTCACCCTCTACCTGTGACCTCTTGTTCAAGATTGTCCCATAAGAGAGAACATTTGGGCTACATTTACTTTATCAATCCCTTTTAGAATTTTATATACTTCAATCAGATTCCCTCTCATCTTTCTAAACTCCATTGAGTACAAGCTCTCTCCTTATACATCAACTCTTTCATCCCCGGAATCAATCTGGTGAACCTTCTCTGAACTGTCTCCGATGCCACCACATCCTTCCTCAAATAAGGAGACCAAAACTGGACACAGTACACCAGATGTGGTCCCATCAACACCCTGTACAATTGCAACACTTTGTAGAATCCCCACAGTGCAGAAGGAGGCCATTTGGCCCATGAAGTGCACTGACAACAATCTCACTCAGGTCCCATCCCCGCTATCCCACATTTTTACCCTTAGCTAATCCATCTAACGGACACATCCCGGGACACTAAAGGGCAATTTAGCTTAGCCAATCAACCTAACCTGTATGTCTTTGGAGTGTGGGAGAAAACCCACACAGACACGGGAAGAACATGCAAACTTCGCACAGACAGTGACCCAAGCTGGGAATCGAACCCAGGTCCCTGGCTCTGTGAGGCAGCAGTGCTAACCACTGTGCTGCCTGCTTCTCTACTTTTATATTCTAGTCCTGTTGCAATAAATACTGACATACTATTTGCCTTTTGTTTTATCATATGCTGCATCTGCATACCAACTTTCCACAGAATCCCTACAGTGCAGAAAGAGGCTATTCAGCCTGTTAAGTCTGCACTGACCACAAATCCCATCCAGGCCCTAACCCCTTAACCCTGTGCATGTGACCTACTAATCCCCCTGACACTAAGGGGCAACTTAGCATGGCCAATCCCCCTAACCTGTACATCTTTGGACAATAGGAGTCGTTTAGCATAGCCCATCAACCTGACCCACTCATCTTTGGACCGTGGGAAGAAACTGGTGCGCCTGGAGGAAACCCACACAGACATGGGGAGAATGTGCAGACTCTGCACAGATAGTGACCCAAGCTGGGAATCGAACACGGGTCCCTGGTGCTAACCACTGTGCAGCCCATCAGTTATACGACAAGATTGGTGAATTGTATCTGTGCACCCTTAACTCTTAAACCACTTGGGATCCTCGCTGCCACTGACAAGACAACTCTCTGCATCCATTCAGAGTGCTGACTTGCCCAACCTCCACATTTTCCCCTCTGTCAGTTCACCACTGCCTCTAACACTGCGTTCAGCTGATAGCTAAACTTGTCCATGTGTTTCTGTGCGCTATGGAATGGATGAAGAACACATTATTCCAATAGTGTAACAACACTGGCGTCTACCCAGTAATGTGGAAATTTACCCAGACACAAAAAGCAGGACCAATCCAGCCTGGCCAATTACCATCCCTTCAATCCACTCGATTGCATTTTTTTATCCATTTGTGGGATATGGGCATCGCTGGCTGGGCCAGCATTTATTGCTCATCCCTAGTTGGCCGAGGGCAGTTGAAAGTCAACCACATTGCTGTGGCTCTGGAGTCACATGTAGGCCAGACCGGGTAAGGACGGCAGATTTCCTTCCCTAAAGGGAGCCAGGTGGGTTTTTCCGACAATTGGCAATGGACATCAGTAGATTCTTAATTCCAGATATTTTTTATTGAATTTATATTCCACCATCTGCCGTGGCGGGATTCGAACCCGGGTCCCCAGAACATTAGCGATAATACCACTAGGCTATCGCCTCCCCTTGATCATCAGTAAAGAGATGGAAGGAATTATGGACAGTTCTGTCAAGCGGCACTCACCCAGCAATAACCTGCTACCTGATGCCCACTCTGGATTCTGCCAGAGTCACTGGGGGAAGGTGGAGGTGCCGTGGAATTATCACTGGACTAATCATCCAGAGATTCACTGGAGACCTGGGTTCGAATCTCACCACGGCAGATGCTGTAATTTAATTCAATAAAAAAAATCTGGAATTAAGAATCCAATGATGACCATGGAACCATTGTCGATTGTCAGAAAAACTAATGTCCTTTAAGGAATGTCCTGTCTTGGTTCCCCCCCCACCCCCGCCAATACCCACACTGTAGTTAAGAAAGCTCACCAACGCCTCTACTTTCTTAGAAGACTAAGGAAATTTGGCATGTCAGCTACGACTCTCTCCAACTTTTACAGATGCCCCATAGAAAGCATTCTTTCCAGATGTATCACAGCTTGGTATGGGCTCCTGATCTGCCCAAGACCATAACAAACTGTGAAGTATTTGTAGCCCAGTCCATCCATTGACTCCATCTACACTTCCTGCTGCCTCGGCAAAGCAGCCAGCACAATCAAGAACCCCACGCACCCCGGACGCTCTCTCTTCCACCTTCTTCCGTCAGGCAAAAGATACAAAAGTCTGAGATCACGTACCGACCGACTCATTCTTCCCTGCTGTCATCAGACTTTTGAATGAACCTACCTCACATTAAGTTGATCTTTCTCTACATCCCAGCAATGATTGCAACACTACATTCTGCCCCCTCTTCTTTCCTTCTCTATGAACAGTATGTTTTGTCTGCATAGCGTGCAAGGATCAATACTTTTCACTGTATGCCAATACATGTAACAATAATAAACCAAGAAAGGAAATCTGCCGTCTTTACCCGGTCTGGCCTACATGTGACTCCAGAGCCACAGCAATGTGGTTGACTCTCAGCTGCCCTTGGGCAACTAGGGATGGGCAATAAATGCTGGCCCAGCCAGCGACGCCCATGTCCCAGGAATGAATTTAAAAAAACTCAGCTCCTGACCTCATTACAGCCTTGTTCCAAACATGGGCAAAAGAGCTGAATTCCAGAGGTGAGGTGAGAGTGACAGCCTTTAACATCAAGGATGACCGAGTGTGGCATCAAGGAGCCCGAGCCAAACTGGAGTCAATGAGAATCAAGGGGAAAACTCTCTGCTGGTTGGAGCCATACCTGGTACAAAGGACAATGATTGTGGTGGCAGAGGTAAATCACCTCAATCCCTGACCAAGTGCCAGGCAATGACATCTCCAACAAGAGAAAATATAATTGTTAGAACAGAGTTGAGGAGGAACTTCTTCACTCAAAGGGTGGTGAATCTCTGGAATTCTCTGCCCGTTGAAGTGGTGGAGGCTGCCTCGCTCAATATTTTTAAGACGCGGGTTGATAGGTTTTTGATAAGCGAGGGGATTAAGGGTTATGGGGAGAGGGCGGGAAAGTGGAACTGAGCCACGACAGATCAGCCATGATCTTATTGAATGGCGGGGCAGGCTCGAGGGGCTAGATGGCCTACTCCTGCTCCTATTTCTTATGTTCTTAATTGTTATCTCTTGATATTCAATGACATTACCATTGCTGAATCCCCCCCATTGTCCTGGTGGTTACCATTGACCAAAAACTGAGCTGGACCCAGCGGTATCAACACTGTGGCTACCAGAGCAGGTCGGAGGCTGGGAATCCTGCAGTGAGTAACTCACCTCCTGACTCCCCCAGAGCCTGTCCACCATCTACAAGGCACAAGTCAGGAGTGTGATGGAATACTCCCCACTTGCCTGGATGGGTGCAGCTCCAACAACACTCAAGAAGCTCAACACCATCCAGGACAAAACAACCCCGCTTGATTGGCCCCCCATCCACAAACATTCACTCCCTCCACCACCGACACTCAGTAGCAGCAGTGTGTACCATCTACAAGATGCACTGCAGCAACTCATCCTTAGACAGCAAACCCACGACCTCTACCATCTAGAAGGACGAGGGCAGCAGATACCCCGTTCCAGCTGTAACGTTCCCAGCCGAAAGTTTAGGGTTTACCTGAAACTGACTCTCTGTCCCTGCACAGTGAGTTCTGGCCTGTGGAGGATTGACAGTAACTCTCCACACACCTGATGAAGGAACAGCGTTTCCGAAAGCTTGTGGCGTTTACTACCAAATAAACCGGTTGGACTTTAACCTGGTGTTGTGAGACTTCTTACAGTGTTTACCCCAGTCCAACATTGGCATCTCCACATCAGGTGGAGGATTGGCAGCATTTTCTGTTTCAATCTTCAATTTCCAGCACCTCCTGTTGATCTATCTGACCGTTCATCTGTCTGTTTGTCTGTCCGTAAGTCTGTGCATAAGTCTACCTGTCTGGTTATCTGTCTGTCTGAATATCTCTCTCTGTCTAGTTATCTATCTGTATGACTATTTCTATGTATCTGTAAGTCCATCTGTCTGAATATCTCTCTGCCTGATTGTCTGCTTATCTCTGTGTCTGTGTCTGGTTCTCTCTCCCTTTCCCTGTCTGATCACCCCTGTCTCTGTGTCTGGTTCTCTCTCCCCCGCCTTTCCCTGTCTGATTGCCCCTGTCTCTGTGTCTGGTTCTCTCTCCCTTTCCCTGTCTGATCACCCCTGTCTCTGTGTCTGGTTCTCTCTCTCTCTCCCTTTCCCTGTCTGATCACCCCTGTCTCTGTGTCTGGTTCTCTCTCTCTCTCCCTTTCCCTGTCTGATCACCCCTGTCTCTGTGTCTGGTTCTCTCTCCCTCTCCCTTTCCATGTCTGATCGCCCCTGTCTCTGTGTCTGGTTCTCTCTCCCTTTCCCTGTCTGATCGCCCCTGTCTCTGTGTCTGGTTCTCTCTCCCTTTCCCTGTCTGATCGCCCCTGTCTCTGTGTCTGGTTCTCTCTCCCTTTCCCTGTCTGATCGCCCCTGTCTCTGTGTCTGGTTCTCTCTCTCTCCCCCTTTTCTCTGTCTGATTGCCCCTGTCTCTGTGTCTGGTTCTCTCTCTCTCCCTTTCTCTGTCTGATCGCCCCTGTCTCTATGTCTGGTTCTCTCTCCCTTTCCCTGTCTGATCGCCCCTGTCTCTGTGTCTGGTTCTCTCTCCCCCCACTTTCCCTGTCTGATCGCCCCTGTCTCTGTGTCTGGTTCTCTCTCCCCCCACTTTCCCTGTCTGATCGCCCCTGTCTCTGTGTCTGGTTCTCTCTCCCTTTCTCTGTCTGATCGCCCCTGTCTCTGTGTCTGGTTCTCTCTCCCCCCACTTTCCCTGTCTGATCGCCCCTGTCTCTGTGTCTGGTTCTCTCTCCCTTTCCCTGTCTGATCGCCCCTGTCTCTGTGTCTGGTTCTCTCTCACCCCACTTTCCCTGTCTGATCGCCCCTGTCTCTGTGTCTGGTTCTCTCTCCCTTTTCCTGTCTGATTGCCCCTGTCTCTGTGTCTGGTTCTCTCTCCCTTTCCCTGTCTGATCGCCCCTGTCTCTGTGTCTGGTTCTCTCTCACCCCACTTTCCCTGTCTGATCGCCCCTGTCTCTGTGTCTGGTTCTCTCTCCCTTTCCCTGTCTGATTGCCCCTGTCTCTGCGTCTGGTTCTCTCTCTCTCTCCCTTTCCCTGTCTGATCGCCCCTGTCTCTGTGTCTGGTTCTCTCTCTCCCTTTCCCTGTCTGATCGCCCCTGTCTCTGTGTCTGGTTCTCTCTCCCCCGCCTTTCCCTGTCTGATCGCCCCTGTCTCTGTGTCTGGTTCTCTCTCTCCCCCCTTTCTCTGTCTGGCTGGCTTCTCTCTATCTGTCTTGTCCCGTCGTCTCTCTCTCTGTCCATCTGTCCCCTTGTCTCTGTCAGACTCTCTGCCTGCCTGGTCTGTCCTTTCTCCCTAACCTTGGGGGTGGGGGGCTGTAATGGGGAAAGGGGGGAGGGCAGTGGGGTGAAACCTCCCTGCAACAGGGTGTGTGCAAGTCTGCTCTGCAGACAACAGGGCCAGGCGGGCTGCAGAGGAAAAGCTGCTGTAGTCTGCAAGTGCTTCGGAAAGCAAGGGATAGGGTCGACAGAGGGCGCCGGGAGGCTGGTGAATAGAGAGGGAGGGAGGGAGGATTTACACTGAAGATTGCAGCCAGAGAATGGGAGAGCTCTCAGCCTTTGTCTGCAGAGTCCGGGGGATGTGAGGCTGCAGGTGGACCCGGCAGAGATGGTGCTATAACCCCACTGGCAGTGCCCGCAGCTGGCAGGGGGCTCTGTGTGTGTGAGAGAGAGAGGATGCTGGAGGATACATCTCCTCCATGCTGCTGAATACAGTGTCTTGCAGGGGGGGTGGAGAGACACACAGAGGAGTCAATGATTCACATCTCTGCAGCGGCACAGCTACACTGATGTCCAGGGCGGAGACCTGAGCAGAAACAGGCACCGCGTCCAGCCCAGCTCCGAGGAGGTAGGTAAGCCTGACACGCTGCTGATATTTAACTGGGGGAGCCGGCAGTGGCAGGGGAGTGGGGGTGGGGGGGGGAGGGGGGGGGTGAAATCCAGCCCAGCCTGTTAATGTACCTGTGAGTGGGGCAGTGGGAGAGGGTGAGCACCCCGTCCCTGGCACACACCCAGATACACACTGATACATACACACACACACACCCAGATACACAAAAACATACACCCTCACCCAGATACACCCTCACCTAGATACACAGAAACACACACCCAGATACACACTAACATACACCCACATACACACACCCACACAGGAACACAAAGACACCAATACCCACAGACACACACTCACCCACAGACACCCAGTCACTCACACAAACACACACACACCCACCCACACAGAGAAAGACACTAACACATACACACACACACACAAACACATACACTAACACACGGATACACCCACATACTAATATACACACACACTCTCATAGACTCACACACACATACACACACACTCTCTCTCACATATACTCACTCACTCACTCTCACACACACACACAACACACACACACACACACACACAGAAACACTAACAGAGGGGAAATAGCTTTGCAAGCAATGGTGAAAAATATGGACCTGCTCAGACTGGAGTGCGTTGTGTGCGTGTAAGAGAGAGAGAGAGAGAGAGTGTGTGTGTGTGTTCGTATGGGGATGTGTTTGTACGTGTGTTCATATGGGTGCATGTATCTGTGGGTGTGTCTGTGTGTGTTTGTATGGGGGGTGTGTGTGCGTGTGTGTGCATATGTGTGGGGGTGTGTGTGTGAGGGTGGGGGGTGGTGGTGTGTGTGTGTGTGTGTGTGTGGGGGGGTGTGTGTGTGAGGGTGGGGGGAGTGGTGGGGGTGGGGGTGGGGGTGTGATCAATCTCTCCAGTAAAGAATTTCCACTGATTTTTTAAAAAAAACCCCCAGTGCACAGCGAGTGGCTGCCATGGGAACCGAATCCTTCTCACAGGGGTGGGGATTGCGAACTTTGTGCGCTGGCGGTGGAGGGGGCGGGGAGGGGGGAGAGGTTTTGTCCCATTTTATTGTGGCTGGGTTAAAGTGAAGGGATGGATTCCGGCTCCTGCGGACCTGGTGGCCAGGCGTTACTGTTGTCACGCCGTGTGGCGAACCACTCCCTCCAGCCCCGCTCTCCCTCCAGCCCCTTCTTTTGTTTAGAGGGTTTATTTACAGAGCTCTGCGGGGTCCCTAAGGCGTGACGTCCCTCCAGCCCACTCAGCTGCAACCTGTTAGTCAGCCAGTTTATTGTGTTCGGCTCGGAGGATGGATTAGAGCGAGCTCATCCTACGAAACACCATTCGAGCAAACATTAATATTCCAATTCTCTATTGCAATGGTTTGCATATTTCAATTTAATACAAATTTTGGTGCGAGGAATTTGGAGAGACAGAACCACCCTCTGTACCAGCGTCCACTTTGGGCTGTTTGTGAGATTTGATTATCTATAGTCAGATTAGAAGTATCAGTAAACTGGAACCTTTGTCAGGAAGCGCAGATGGGCCCTCCTAGTTCTCCTGATACAGTAAGAAGCCTGACAACACCAGGTTTAAGTCCAACCGATTTATTTGCCAGTAAACCCACAAGCTTAAACCTCACTTAAACCTGGTGTTGTCAGGCTTCTTACTGTGTTTTTACCCCAGTCCAACGCCGGCATCTCCACATCATCTCTCCTGATGTATCCCCTGCCTCCCTGTTCACATATTGAGAACCCCCGCCGAGGTTCCAGCCCCAGCATCAGGTTTGTTAAGTCACGCTGGCACCAGTTTCCTTGGTGGAGTTGCGTGGCACAATTCTCCCGAGCCTCTGTGGCTTTGTCGTGCCAGCTGAGCTGTGGGCCCAGCCTCGCTGAGAAGGCGGGATTCCTTCTTAGGCGGTGTGCGGAGTTACGGGGATAAGGGTCTGGGTGGGATCGTGCAGACTGTGGTTCTATGTAGCCACGATGTGGAGAGGCTGGCGTCGGACTGGGGTAAACACAGTAAGAAGCCTCACAACACCAGGTACCAGCTGCCGTTGGTGGTGGTGGAGGCGGATTCGATAGGGTCTTTTAAGAGACTTCTGGATGAGTACGTGGGACTTAATAGGGTTGAAGGTTATAGATAAGCCTAGCAGGGAGGGATATGATCGGCGCAACTTGTGGGCCGAAGGGCCTGTTTGTGCTGTAGCTTTTCTATGTTCTGAAGTCGTGTCAAGCGAGGGGCATGCACACGGCGGGTCGTGTGTGGGCTGCTCTTGGAAGTCCAGGAGTGGCCTAGTACTTCATGTCGGTGTGTGTGCTTGATCCTGGACCGGTAGACGGGCGCTGCAACAGCTCGGTGACTAGCACTGCTGGCTGTGCAGACACATGGATTTGGGCCTGTGTCTGTGGGAGTTTGCGCATTCTCCCTGTGGTTGCGTGGGTTTCCTCCGGGCGCTCCGGTTTCCTCCCACACCCCAAAGATGTGCTCTTAGGCTAATCGGTTTCCACCAAATTGACACTATTTCTTCCCTGAATCTGACTGAGTAGGGTCCCATTCGTAGACATGCAGGGTAAAATAGGTGTAGGGTGATGCGGCGGCACGGGCTCGTTGGGCCGAAGGGCCTGTTTCCCGTGCTGGGTTGTTCTTTGTTAAGTCCAACAGGTTTATTTGGTAGCGAAAGCTACTAGCTTTTGGAGCACTGCCCCTTCGTCAGGTGAGCGCTCACCTGATGAAGGAGCAGCGCTCCGAAAGCTAGTGGCTTTCGCTACCAAATAAACCTGTTGGACTTTAACCTGATGTTCTGAGACTTCTTACTCTGTTCTACATAGCGGCAGAATTAGGCCATTCAGCCCATCGACTCTGTTCACCAGCCTATAAGTTTCTCCACCCCATTCCCCTGCCTTTTCCCTGTAACCTTTGATCCCTTACCAATCAAGAACCGATCTTTCTCTGTCTCTGGGTGGCACAGTGGGTTAGCACGGCTGCCTCGCAGCGCCAGGGACCCGGTTTTGATTCCCGGCTCGGGTCACTGTCTGCGAGGAGTCTGCACGTCCTCCCCGTGTCTGCGTGGGTTTCCTCCGGGTGCTCCGGTTTCCTTCCACAGTCCAAAAGACGTGCTGGTTAGGGGGATTGGCCATGTTAAATTACCCCTTAGTGTCCGAAGTGCTGGTGCAGGTTAGGTGCATTGGTCATGATAAGTTCTCCCTGCGTGTACCTGAACAAGAGCCAGAGTGTGACGACTAGGGGATTTTCATAGTAACTTCTTTGCAGTGTTAATGTAAGCCGACTTGTGACACTAATGAATAAACTTAAACTAAATACACTCAGTGACCCGGCCTCCTCTGTGGCAATGAGTTCCACAGATTCACCAAACCCTCTGGCTGAAGAAATTCCCCCTCATCTCGGTTCTCCTTTACTCTGAGGCTGTGCCCCTCGGATCCGAGTCTCTCCGACTAATGGAAACATCTTCCCTACGTCCACTCTATCCAGGGCCTCTCAGTATTCTGTAAGTTTCAATGAGATTCCCCCCCTCATCCTTCTAAACTCCATCGAATACAGATCCAGAGTTCTCAAACGCTCCTCATATTGTCAAGCCTTTCTGACTCCACACCCCGGTAGACTGAGCTGCCAGTCCTCATACAATCATTGAATCCATACAGTTCAGAAGGAGACCATTCGGCCCATCAGGGGTCTGCACCACCAAAATCCCACCCAAGCCATAACCCCACATATTTACCCGAGCTAGTCCCCCTGACACTAGGAGGCAACTTAGCATGGCCAGTTAACCTAACCTGCGTATCTTCGGGCTGTGGGAGGAAACCCACGCAGACAAAGGGAGAATGTACAAACTCCGCACAGACAGTGACCTGAGCCGGTAATCGAACCCAGGGCCCTGGCGCTGTGAGGCAGCTTTGCTAACCACCGTGCCACCTGTCCTTCCCTTAGCTCTGTTTCTCTATTAGCTATGATATCCAAATCCTGTGTACCATCCCAAGCCCTGAGGCACAGTGGTTAGCACTGCTGCCTCACAGTGCCAGAGACCCGGGTTTGATTCCCGGCTGTCTGTGTGGAGTTTGCACATTCTCCCCATGTCTGCGTGGGTTTCCGCCGGGTGCTCCGGTTTCCTCCCACAGTCTGAAAGACGTGCTGGTTAGGTGCTAAATTCTCCCTCAGTGTAACCCGTACAGGAATGTGGTGACTAGGGAATTTTCACAGTAGCTTCATTGCAGCGTTAATGTACACCGACTTGTGACACTAATAGATAAACTTGAACTTTGCTTTTTTACTTACCTGTCAGGACTCTTGCATTGAAATAAATCAGTCTTTCCTCATTCCGTACAATTCTCATGCCTGCTTTGTCTACGTATCTTGCTGACTTCTGCATTGGCCTCAGTGTCCCCTTCTGTCTCACTGCTCTTTCGGGTCCCACCCTGCCAGAGGATTTTAAACCCCTCCGAGTGGCTCTCGCAAAACTCCCTGCCATTAAATTGGTCCCTCTCCAGTTCAGGTGCAACCTGTCTTGTACAACTCACCTCTGCCCCAGAGGACTTCCCACCCGCTGTTGCCAAAAAATCTGAACCCCTTGCCCAGCCCCCTCCCCCAAACCAGCCCCTCAGCCCTGCATTCATCGATTCTCCACATTCATCCTACCAAAATACACTTGGGGTGGCCAAAACCATTGTGTGATTTCAAGAAGAAATTAGATTTCGCTCTTGGGGCTAAAGGGATCGAGTGGTTAGCACTCACAGCGCGAGGGACCCTGGGTTCGATTCCCGGCTTGGGTCACTGTCTGTGTGGAGTCTGCATGTTCTCCCCGTGTCTGCGTGGGGTTCCTCCGGGTGCTCTGAAAGACGTGCTGGTTAGGGGCTGAATTCTCCCTCAGTGTAACCCGAACAGGCGACTAGGGGATTTTCACAGTAACTTCATTGCAGTGTTAATGTAAGCCTACTCCTGACACTAATAAATAAACTTCTTCTCTGAAGTGAACCTAATTTGCCGCCGATCTGCCCACTCCACCCTCGCGTCTGTGCCCTTGTGAAGTTCTACACCACCCTCGGCACAGTTTACAACAATTGTAAGTTCTATGTCATCCACAAACTTTGAAGCTGTCTCCTGCTCACCAAGTTCTTGATATTTAATATCTATCAATTGGATCTTGGGGCTTAGCAATGCCGCAGGTTTTTATCTCTGTGGCAGTTATTTCCAATGTCACTTGAGTTTACACAGAAACCAGAAGCAGGAGGAGACCATTTGGCCCTTTGAGCCTGCTCTCCCATTCATGACTGATCATCAAATTCAATGTCCTGATCCCCCCTTCTCCCCATATCCCTCGATCCCTTTAGCCCCAAGAGCGAAATCTAATTTCTTCTTGAAATCACACAACGTTTTGGCCTCAACTACTTTCTGTGGGAGTGAATTCCACACATTCCCCACCCTCTGGGTGAAGAAATTTCTCCTCACCTCAGTTCTAAAAGGTTTACCCCTTTCTGAATCTACCCTGTCTAACCCTGTTAGAATTTTATAAGTTTCTATGAGATCCCCTCTCACTCTTCTAAACTCCAGTGAATATAATCCTAACCGACTTAGTCTCTCCTCATATGACAGACCTGCCATCCCAGGAATCAGCCTGGTAAACCTTCGCTGTACTCCCTCTATAGCAAGGACATCCTTCCTCAGATAAGGAGACCAAAACTGCACACAATACTCCAGGTGTGGCCTCACCAACACCCTGTACAATTGCAGTAAAACATCCCTATCCCTATACTCAAATCCTCTCGCTATGAAGGCCAACATACCCTTTGCCTTCTGTACTGCCTGCTGTACCTGCGCGCTTACTTTCAGCAACTGATGCACGAGGACTCCACGGTCTCGTTAAGTATCCACCTCTTTCAATTTACACCCATTCAAATAATAATCTGTCTTCCTATTATTGCTACCAAAGTGGATCACCTCACATTTATCCACATTATATTGTATCTGCCATGCAGATGCCCACACACTGTCCAACTCACATTGAATCACCTCTGCATCCTCCTCACAGCTCACCCTCCCTTGTATCATCTTTGTGTTATCCGCATCAAGAATTCCCAGGCAGTTGGCTTGTCTTTTCCCAGCATAAGACTGTGTTCCCATTCTGCCATCCCTGCGGAGAGGCATTTGGCATTCCCCCCAATACCTAGCCTTGCTGAAATCTCACTAGGTAGGCATAGCTGGCACCGATTCAGATCTCTGTGCCCTGCTGTGATATGTTACTGAGTTGCTTGGCGTGCATCCAGTTGAAATGCTGTACAACGATTTCCATAAGCCTTAACAGCTTTCCTCTCAATTTAATAATGGTTGTTGGAAGTGTATCTTTGCCCAACCCCCATTTCCCAGAAGATGTATTTTCTTTGCCACCTGTTCCACCAGAGATATGTCTTAACAACACCGGTGGCACGATGATTAGCACTGCTGCCTCACAGAGCCAGGGACCGGGGTTCAATTCCCGGCTTGGGTCACCTCTGTGTGGAGTCTGCACATTCTCCCCGTGTCTGCGTGGGTGCAGCAGGTAATGAAGAAGGCAAATGGAATTTTGTCCTTCATTGCGAGAGGGATGGAGTTTAAGAACAGCGAGGTTATGTTGCAGCTGTATAAGGTGCTGGTGAGGCCACACCTGGAGTATTGTGTACAGTTTTGGTCTCCTTACTTGAGAAAGGATATACTGGCACTGGAGGGGGTGCAGAGGAGATTCACAAGGTTGATTCTGGGGTTGAGAAGGTTTGCTTATGTGGACATGCAATTTAGGGGCAATTTAACACAGCCAATCCACCTAACCTGCACATCTTTGGACACTAAGGGGCAATTTAGCGTGGCCAATCCACCTAACCTACACATCTTTGGACATTAAGGGGCAATTTAGCATGGCCAATCCCCCTAACTTGCACATCTTTGGACACTAAGGGGCAACTTAGCATGGCCAATCCACCTAACCTGCACATCTTTGGACACTAAAGTGTAATTTAGCATGGTCAATCCATCTCACGTGCACATCTTTGGACACTAAAGGGCAATTTAGCATGGCCAATCCATCTCATCTGCACATCTTTGGACACTAGGGGACAATTTAGCGTGACCAATCCCCCTAACTTGCACATCTTTGGACACTAAGGGACAACTTAGCATGGCCAAACCACCTAACCTGCACATCTTTGGACACTAAAGTGTAATTTAGCACGGTCAATCCATCTCACCTACACATCTTTGGACACTAAGGGACAATTTAGCACGGCCAATCCACCCTAACCTACACATCTTTGGACACTAAGGGGCAATTTAGCACGGCCAATCCACCCTAACCTACACATCTTTGGACACTAAGGGACAATTTAGCATGGCGAATCCACCTAACCTGCACATCTTTGGACACTAAGGGGCAATTTAGCATGGTTAATCCACCTAACGTACAAATCCTGGAAACTAATTTAAAAAAATCCTGGCTCCCCCCTCTTAGCCAGGATGTTGATATGTTTAGTCCTGTTGGATTTCTGAATGAAATGTTGACAACTAAGGAGTTGTTGATGGGATGTTTGTTGAGCGTGATGGGGGTACTTAACGATGCTGATGACACTTGGTAACAGTGTTGCTTATACTTGGCAATGGTGGCACCATTGCGATGCCATATGTAATCTGGCAGTTGCCCAGCTGAGATGTTTGTTTATTCGTGTCACAAGTAGACTTACATTAACACTGCAATGAAGTTACTGCGAAAACCCCAGAGCTGTCACAGTCCAGCGCCTGCTCAGGTTCACTGGGGGAGAATTTACCTCCGAACCCACATGCCCTTCGGACTGTGGGAGGAAACCAGAGGAAACCCACACAGACATGGGGAGAATGTGCAGACTCCACACAGACAGTAAGCCGAGCCAGGAATCGAACCCGGGTCCCTGACGCTGTGAGGCAGCAATGCTAACCGCTGTGCCACCCCCAGTACCAGAGAGAGCTGAGATGATATCTCGGCCCTGCTTTGGCAAGCTGCATTGTTGTGCTGGGGGCTGGACGGTGGAATTGTAGGCCCGTTGCTAACCATATGATGGAGGGAAGGTGAATAATGGAACAAGAGAGTCTGGGCCATGACTGGGCAACCTTTGACCTGGAAACAATACAGTAAAGAATATTTGTAATTCCTTTAAAATATCAATGGAATCACTTTTTAAAGAATATTTGAAAAGAGAGGCCTCAATGGCAAAAACATCGATTTGTAATTTTCTTGACTAAAGGAAGTCTTAAAGGTTGATAAATCCCCGGGACCTGATGAAGTGTATCCCAGGACATTGTGGAAGGCTAGGGAGGAAATTGCGGGTCCGCTAGCAGAGATATTTGAATCATCGATAATCACGGGTGAGGTGCCTGAAGATTGGAGAGGGGCAAATGTTGTGTCTTTGTTTAAAAAGGGCTGCATGGAAAAGCCTGGGAACTACAGGCCTGTGAACCTCACATCTGTGGTGGGTAAATTGTTGGAAGGTATTTTGCGAGACAGGATCTAAAGGGATTTAGAGACGCAAGGACTAATTAGGGACAGTCAGTATGGCTTTGAGAGTGGAAAATCATGTCTCACAAATTTGATTGAGCTTTTTGAAGGGGTAACCAAGAAGGTAGATGAGGGCAGTGCAGTTGATGTTGTCTACGTGGACTTTAGTAAGGCCTTTGACAAGGTACCGCAAGGTTGGTTAAATTTCACGGGATCCAGGGTGAGGTATCTTAATGGATACAAAATTGGGTTGATGACAGAAGCCAGAGGGTGGTTGTAAAGGGATGTTTTTCAAACTGGAGGCCTGTGACCAGCAGTGTGCCTCAGGGATCAGTGCTGGGCCCACTGTTATTTGTCATCGTTAATGATTTGGATAAGAATGTAGGAGGCATGGTTAGTAAGTTTAAAGATGACTGCAAGATTGGTGGCTTGGTGGACAGTGAAGAAGGTTGTCTAGGATTGCAACGGGACCTTGATCAATTGGACAAGTGGGCTAACAAGTGGCAGATGGAGTTTAATTTAGACAAGTGCGATGTGATGCATTTTGGTAGATTGAACCAGGGCAGGACTTACTCAGTTAATGGGAGGGCACTGGGGAGAATTACAGAACAAAGAGATCTCGGGATACAGGTTCATAGCTCCTTGAAAGTGGAGTCACAGGTGGACAGAGTGGTGAAGGCGGCATTCAGCGTGCTTGGTTTCATCGGTCAGAACATTGAATACAGGAGTTGGGACGTCTTGTTGAAGTTGTACAAGACATTGGTAAGGCTACACTTGGAACACTGTGTGTAATTCTGATCACCCTATTATAGAAAGGATACTATTAAACTAGATAGAGTGCAGGAAAGATTTACTAGGATGCTACCAGGACTTGATGGTTTGAGTTATAGGGAGAGGCTGGATAGACTGGGATGTTTTCCTCTGGAGCGTAGGAGGCTGAGGGTTATCTTATAGAGATCTATAAAATAATGAGGGGCACAGATCAGCTAGATAGTCAATATCTTTCCCCAAAGGTAGGGGAGTCTAAAACTAGAGGGCGGAGGTTTAAGGTGAGAGGGGAGAGATACAAAAGGGTCCAGAGGGGCGATGTTTTTTTCACACAGAGGGTGATGAGTGTCTGGAACAAGCTGTGGGAGGCAGTAGTAGAGGCGGTTACAATTTTGTCTTTTAAAAAGCATTTAGATAGTTACATGGGTACGATGGGTATAGAGAGATATGGGCCAAATTGGGACTAGCTTAGGGGTTTTAAAAACAAAGGGTGAGCATGGACAAGTTGGGCTGAAGGGCCTGTTTACACACTGCAAACCTGCATGATTCTAAATAGAAACAGTGGCACCTGTGACCCTTGACCCGGAAGCTATACTGACAGGAAGGATGTTAAGGCCAAGAGAGACACAAAGATTGAGAATGCTACATTTGTGAATATATTTACCCGTTCACCTCATGTGGAAGAGTAATCAGCATCAATGTGGGTTAAAGTAAAAGTGAAGTGGGTCATGCTTTCATCTTGGCCATTATTTGGTTGGAGTGGTTTAGCCGTGGGATTTGGAGCATTGTGTCCTGGTGGAGCTTGTCCTCCTGGGATTGTGGTACCTACCCTCCCATCCCAGTCCCTGGCGAGCTTTCCCAGTGAGCACTCGGATGGAGGAGACTCGGATTGGGCAGTGCTAGTTGGGATGTAGCCCCAGAGTCTGCTTCCATTTACACACAACCCCACTCCAATGTCAGAGCAGCGATCTTCATCCAGCTCCCTCTGCCTAACAGCATTCACCATGCAATGGAGAGACAAACTTAGCACTTTCTCCCTCGTGTTCCCGCTTGCTCGTTCAGTCTCTCTCTCTGGCACTCTTTCTTTCTCTCACCCTCTCTCTCCCTCTCTTGCCCCTCTCCATCTCTCGCCTCCTCTCCCTCTCTCACTCCCTCTCTCGCCCCATCTCTCTCCCTCTCTCGCCCCCTCTCTCACCCCCTATCCCTCTCTTGTCCCTTCTCTTTCCCTCTCTCACCCCCTCTCTCGCCCCCTCTCTCTCCCTCTCTCGCCCCCTCTCTCTCCCTCCCTCATCCCTTCTCTCTCCCTCTCTTGCCCCCGCTCCGTCTTTTGCCCCCTCTCTCTCCCTCTCTTACCCCCTCTCTCGCTCCCTCTCTCTCCCTGAAATAGGTAGGGTGTAGAAAAAGATCAGCTTAATATAAGGTGGGTCCATTCAAAAGTCTGACGGCAGCAGGGAAGAAGCTGTTCTTGAGTCTGTGGGTACGTGACCTCAGACTTTGTATCTTTTTCCGGATGGAAGAATCATAGAATCCCTACAGTGCGGAAAGAGGCCATTTGGCCCATCAAGTCAGCACCGACCACAATCCCTCTCGGGCCCTATCCCCATAACCCCATGCACTTAACCTAGCTAGTTCCCTTGACATCAAGGGGCAATTTAGCATGGCCAATCCACCTAACCTACACATCTTTGGACACTAAGGGGCAATTTAGCATGGCCAATCCACCTAACCCTCATATTTTTGGAGTGTGGGAGGAAACCCACGCAGACATGGGGAGAACATGCAGACTCCACACACACTATGACCCAACTGGGAATCGAACCTGGGTCCCCGGCATTGTGAGGCAGCGATGCTAACCCACTGTGTCACCGTGCCGCCCGGAGAAAGTGGGAGGGAGTAAATACATGGGGTTATGGGGGGGGTGGGACCTGGGTGGGATTGTGGTCGGTGCAGACTCGATGGGCCGAATGGCCTCCTTCTGCACTGCGGTGGTGGTGGGTGGGGTGGGGGGGAGGGTTTCAATGATTCAGATATTCAGTCAAAGAGAGAGAGAACGGATAATCGAGGGGAGAGTCGCAAACTGGCAAATGGCCCTTTGATGCATCAATTATCATGCAGACTGTATGTAGAGGACAGCTGAGGCCCGCAGTCCAGACACAATGTTATCGTCAACCGTGTGGCTTAACTGCTGCTGCTGCAAGATGTCAGGTTTTCAATCTGTTGTCTGGGGAAGGCTCGGGGGAGGATCAGGGGAAGGTGGGGGCGGGGGGGGGGGGAGCCTCGAGGTATTGGTGTGGAGAGGAAGGAGAGGGGTGGGGGCCTCCATTGAGACGAATGTATTAATTAGCCTGACGCTCCGTGACCAGGCAGGCATTGTGATCGTGACTGACACTCGACAAAGATCGTCTGCGCCGGCCTTGAAAGGCAAACACGCTCCTCCTGTGGTAACAGCTGGACGGGATACCCCGGTGACAGGAATATAAAACCGGTGCTGGCCTCCCGGGAGGAATTAGGGGCCCGGAGAACCGGCTCGCTGTTCCTGTGCGCAAGCGATCGCCCCCATTCCACCCCCACCCCCCCCCCCACACAAAACCCCACTGAAAATGTCACCTGTGGTGTCAAATCCCCCCGGGGTGGTGCTTCTGACGCGCTGTCCATTCGGAGGGGCCTCTGGAATCGCAATTCCTAGACCGAAATTATCGTACAAATCTTAGCCCAAAAATAAAACCCCACACACGTTTCGAGAATTTTAATAATCATTTTAAGAAAAGGGTTTAGTTTCGGGAGTAGGGTTTTACATAAGAACATAAGGAATGGGCCATCTAGCCCCTCGAGCCTGCCCCGCCATTCAATAAGATCATGGCTGATCTGAAGTGGATCAGTTCCACTTTCCCGCTTTCTCCCCTTAATTCCACTTGTCTATCAGAAACCTATCTACCCGTGACTTAAATATATTCAGTGAGGCAGCCTCCACCACTTCAGCAGGCAGAGAATTCCAGAGATTCACCACCCTTTGAGTGAAGAAGTTCCTCCTTAACTCTGTTCTAAACTGCCCCCCGCCCTTATCTTGAGGCTGTGCCCTCTAGTCCTGCTATCCTTTCTAAGCGGGAAGAATCTCTCTACCACTACCCTATCCATCTCCTTCATTATCTTATACATCTCTATAAGATCCCCATATAAGAGAGCTGTTTCTTTCATGCTGGTACTCGTAAGAGACCGAGACACACGAAACAGGCCCTTCGGCCCAACCGCTCTATGCTGCCCTCCCAGTTAGTACCAATTACCCCCGCGTGCTTGGCCAATATCCTCCTAATCTTCTCCCGTCCATGTACTTTTTGACCAGCACAGCTGTGATGGGCTGAAGGGTCTTCACTGTGCAGTAGACCTCTGTGACTCTAGACCTAGGGTCCTCAGTACAATTTCTCCCATCCTATCAACTTCTACACATAGAGGGTGCTGCATGTATGGGATGAGCTGCCAGAGAAAGTGGTTGAGGCAGGTACAATAGCAACATTGAAACAGCATTTGGATAAGTACATGGATGGGAGAGGATTAGAGGGATATGGGCCAAATGCGGGCAATTGGGACTAGCTGGGAGGGCAGCATGGTCAGTATGGACCAGTTGGGCCGAAGGGCCTGTTTCTGTGCTCTATGACTCTATGAGTGGTGTGCCTCAGGGATCTGTTTTGGGGCCACTGTTGTTTGTAATTTTTATTAATGATCTGGATGAGGGTATAGTTGGGTGGATTAGTAAATTTGCTGATGACACCAAAGTTGGAGGTGTGGTAGATTGTGAGGAAGGGTGTCATAGTCTGCAGGGAGACTTAGATAGGTTGCAGAGCTGGGCCGAGAGGTGGCGGATGGAATTTAATGCGGAGAAGTGTGAGGTAATTCACTTTGGTAGGAGCAACAGATGTGTCGAGTATAGAGTATACTAGCACTAGGGGGCATGGCTTTAAATTAAGCGGGGGTAGCTACAGGACGGATGTCAGGGGTAGGTTCTTTACCCAGCGGGTGGTGAGGGATTGGAATGCCCTGCCTGCTGCAGTTGTAAATGCGTCTAGTTTGGGGGCGTTTAAGAGATCTCTGGATAGGTTTATGGACGAAAAGGGATTGGTATAGGCTAGTGGGTCATTGTTTTTGTAACTGGTCGGCGCAACATCGTGGGCCGAAGGGCCTGTTCTGCGCTGTAATGTTCTATGTTCTATGTTCTATGTTCTATGGGTGGAATTTTCCCTTCCTGTCTGCCATGGAGAGGGTCGGGGGGGTGCGTGTTGGGTGAAGGGTGGGAGCAGACCATGCAAAGAGCTGTGAACCTCAGGCGGGATTTTCCAGTCTTGGGGCGAGCATAGCCATAAAACCCCACCCTATGACCCTCTCCACGCCCCTTAACACCTCAAAAAACATTGGATCAAACCATCCCTTTACTTTGTTAATTCCAGAGAATACAACATTCCAAAATCCCGCCATCCCCTCCCGAGCCTGATATTATTTTTCCCTCCGGCGCGGAATGGCCTGATGAGTCCGGGATGAAAAGCTTCGACAAACCGTGTCTTTTTCTCCACCTCCCCTCCCCCCGGGACTTTGAAAGCCGTCATCTCTGGCTTGGGAGAGCGACAGTCGTTCAGACTGACTGCGGATTACGCTGTGTAAGCCCGTACATAAATTAACATACATTCGCGTTCTGGGTCTATTAATAGCGAGATGCCCTGTTGGCAGAGATTAAAAAAGAAACACATTGGATTCTGAGAGAGATTGTGAGGTCTCAGCTGGCATCTCGCCCCCATCCAGCCTCCCGCCCCCGCACTCCCTGGGATTAATCACCCCTCAGGTACTCTGTAACTGAGTGATCTTGTTCAGGCTTGTTCATGCCAGGGTTACAGATCAAGGACAAATTCGACCCAAGCTCTTTTATATTTGTCTCAAATTTCCCCCTTTATCTTTATCTCAAATATCAACAAAAAAAACACTATGTGCCGTGTCGAATTAACCTCACGCTGGTACCTGTCTTAGTACCATATCTTCCAAGACTCCCCCCTCCCCGCCCCGGCAACGCAGTCCGCCCCGCCTGACGCTTAGCGACGACACGACAACCTCAAACAAGCTGCCAAAAAGTACTCTAGCAAAGGGTGCAAACCAGATTTGTAAGTACGGTGGCACAGTGGTTGGCACTGCTGCCTCACAGCGCCAGGGACCTGGGTTCGATTCCCAGCTTGGGTCACTGTCTGCGCAGAGTCTGCACGTTCTCCCCGTGCCTGCATGGGTTTCCTCCAGGTGCTCCGGTTTCCTCCCACAGTCCAAAAGACATGCTGGCTAGGTGGATTGGCCATGATAAATTGTCTCTTTGATTTATTATTGTCACGTGTACTGGGATACAGTGAAAAGTATTGTTTGATTTATTATTGTCACGTGTACTGGGATACAGTGAAAAGTATTGTTTGATTTATTATTGTCACGTGTACTGGGATACAGTGAAAAGTATTTTGATTTATTATTGTCACGTGTATTGGGATACAGTGAAAAGTATTGTTTGATTTATTATTGTCACGTGTACTGGGATACAGTGAAAAGTATTGTTTGATTTATTATTGTCACATGTATTGGGATACAGTGAAAAGTATTGTTTGATTTATTATTGTCACGTGTACTGGGATACAGTGAAAAGTATTGTTTCTTGTGTTTTTTTGCACGCTATATAGACAAAGCATTCCGTTCTTAGAGTACATGGGGAGAAGGAAAAGAGAGAGTGCAGAGTGTTGTGTTACAGTCACAGATAGGGTGCAGAGAAAGATGAACTTAATATTCATGTGTATTGGAATACAGTGAAAAGTATTGTTTCTTGTGTGCTATACAGGCAAAACATACTGTTCATAGAGTAGATAAGGGAGAGGGTGCAGAATGTAGTGTTACAGTCGCAGGTAGGATGGAGAGAAAGATCGGCTTAATATTTGATTTATTATTGTCACTTGTATTGGCACAGAGTGAAAAGTATTGTTTCTTGTGTGCTATACAGACAAAGCATACCGTTCGGAGAGTACATGGGGGAGGAGGAAAGGAGAGGGTCCAGAACGTAGTGTTACTGTCATAGCGAAGGTGTACAGAAAGATCAGCTTAACACAAGGTAGGTCCATTCAAAAGTCTGATGGCAGCAGGGAAGAAGCTGTTCTTGAGTCGGTTGGTACTCAGACTTTTGTATCTTTTCCCTGATGGAAGAAGGTGGAAGAGAGAATGTCCGGGGTGCGTGAGGTCCTTGATTATGCTGGCTGCCTTTCCCGGGCAGCAGGAAGTGTAGACAGAGTCAGTGGATGGGAGGCTGGTTTGACTGCTGGACTGGGCTATGTTTACAAATCTTTATAGTTTCTTGAAGCCTTAGTCAGAGCAGGAGCCATACCAACCTGTGATACACCTGGAAAGAATTCTTTCTATGGGGCATCTGTAAAAGTTGATGAGAGTCGTAGCGGACATGCCAAATTTCCTTCGCTTCCTGAGAAAGTAGAGGCATTGGACGCTTTCTTAACGAGAGTGTTGGCATGAGGGGACCAGGTCAGGTTGTTGTTGATCTGCACACCTAAATACTTGAAGCTCTCCACCATTTCTACTTCGTCCCCATTGATGTAGACAGGGGCATGTCTTCCACTACACTTCCCAAAGTTGATGACTATCTCCTTCATTTTACTGACATTGAAGCAGAAATTACAGAATCATAGAATCTACAGTGCAGAAGGTGGTCATTTGTCCCATCAAGTCTGCACTGACAACAATCGCACCCAGATCCTATCCCCATAACCCCACATATTTACCCTGTTAATCCCCCTGACACTAAGGGACAATTTAACATGGCCAGTCAACTTAACCTGCACATCTTTGGACTGTGGGAGGAAACTGGAGCACCCAGAGGAAACCCACGCAGACACAGGGAGAACGTGCGGAATCCACACAGGCACTGGCCCAAGCCAGGAATCGAGCCCGGGTCCCTGGCGCTGTGAGGCAGCAGAGCTAACCCACTGTGCCATCGTGCCACCCATTAGTGTGGTAATACCATTTCTGAATGGACCTACCTTGCATTAAGCTGATCTTTCTCTACACCCTTGCTATGACTGTAACACTACATTCTGCACTTTCGTGGTTCTGTCTCTATGAACGGTATGCTGTGTCTGTATAGCGTGCAAGAAACAATACTTTTCACTGTATCCCAGTACATGTGACCATAATAAATCAAACAATACTTTTCACTGTATCCCAGTACATGTGACAATAATAAATCAAACAATACTTTTCACTGTATCCCAGTACATGTGACAATAATAAATCAAAACAAATCAAAACCTATGCCCCTGAATAATTGACCCTTTGACCCTGGTAAGAAGACCCTAACTATCCACTTTATCCAAGTCTGTCATGATTTTGTAAACCTCTACCAGGTCCCCCTCATCCTCTGATGCTCCAATCAAAACAATTCACATTAGTTCATCCTTCCTTCATAGTCCATATCCTCCAAACCAGGCAACATCCTGGGAAATCTCTTCTTCACCCTTTCCAATGCATCAAAATCCTTTCAGCAGTGAGGCAACCAGAATTGTCCACAATACTCCAAACGTGGCCTATACAGCAGCAACATGATTTTCCAATTCCAATACTCAACGCCCTGACCGATGAAGGTCAGATGTCATACGCCTTCTTGACCCCCTTGTCCACCTGAGTTGCCACCTTCAGGGAACTGTGGATCTGCACGCCTAGATCCCTCCGTATGGTAATATTTATAAAGGTTCTACCATTTATTGTATACTGTCCTTCAGCAATAGTTCTTCCAAGTTGTATCACCTCACACTTGTCTGGGTTATATTCCCATGAGAGAGGGAGTTGGGGGGGAAGGTACGGTGGCACAGTGGCTAGCACTGCTGTCTCACAGTGCCAGGGACCCGGGTTTGATTCTGGCCTTGGGTGACTGTGTGGAGTTTCCCACCCCCTCCCTCCCTCTCTCCCTCCCTCTCTCTCTCTCCACACCACTATCTCTTTCTGTCCCCATCTCTATCTCTCTCACCCTCCCTCTCTGTCTCTCTCCTCCCCCTTACTCTCCCTCCTTCTCTCTCCCTCCCTTTCTTTCTCCCCTTCTCTCCTTCTCTCAATTGTCCATCCCTATCCCTCTCTCCCATCCATATCTCTCTCTCTCTCCCCATCTCTCTCCTCCTCACCCTTCTCTCTCTCTCTCTATCGCTCTCCCTCCCTCTCGTTACCTCCCCATCGCTCTCTCTCCGTCGCTCCCTATATCTCTCCCCCCCATCCTTCTCTCTCCCCCATCCTTCCTCTCTTTCCCCATCACCCCTCTCTCTACCCACCCCTCTCTCCCCTCCATTCATATTTCTCTCTCTCCCCACACCTAGTCTCTCTCTCTCCTGATCCCTATACCTCCCTCTCTCCCCATCCCCCTTTCCTCATTCCCTATCTCCCTCTCTCCCTTCATCCCTCTATCTCTCTCTCTCTCCCTCTCTGTATCTGTGTGTGTGTCTCTCTCTCTCTCTCTCTGTCTCTCTCTCTCTCCCTCCCTCTCTCTCTCTCTATCTCTCTCCAGCCTTTTCCTTACCTGACCATTGCTCTCTCTGCCTCTCCCTATATTTCTCTCCCCCAACGTTCTCTCTCTCCCCCCCCCATCTATCTCTCTCTCTCCTCCCCCCCCATCTATCTCTCTCTCTCTCTCTCCTCCCACCCCCTGTCTCTCTCTCTCTCTGTCTTTCTCCCTCCTCATCCCATACCTCTCTCTCTCCCCATCCCCCCTCTCCCTGTCCCCATCTCTCTCTCTCCCTTCATCCCTCTGTCTCTCTCTCTCTCTCCCCCTCTCTCTCCCTATCACTTCCTCTCTTTCTCTGCCTCCCCTCTCTCTTTCTCCCTCTCTCTCCCTCCCTCCCTCCCTCTCTCTTCCTCATCCCTATCTTTCTATCTTCCTCCATCCTTATGTCTCTCTTACTCTCTCTCTCGCTCCCCCCTCTCTCTCTGGCCCCATCCCTCTGTTTCCTTCTCCTTCTCTGTCTGTCGCTCTTTCTCTCTCCATACCCACTTTCTCTCTCTGTCCCTCTCTCTCTCTCTCTCTCTCTCTCTCTCTCTCTCCTTTCTTCCATCTCCCTCCCTCTCTCTCCTTCCACCCTCTCTCACACTCACTGTTAGCCAGGCTATTTGTTTTGCTTTGCAGGGTTTTTTTTAACAAAGCGGCTGAGATTATTGTGCGGGGAATAATTCTGCACAAGTTTGATGCAGCACTTTGTGTGCCCACTGACTGAAGCTTTTCGGACGAACACAGACAGCTGGGATTGTTTCGGCGAGGCACACGCTTGTAATGTGTCCAAAACTGAGCTGGGGAATAAGTGCTGACTGCTCCTACACGATGGAAAACTTGCACACGTTATCACATCAAAAACGCACAGAACAATCACAGGCTCATAGACAGCGAGGGGGTCGGACTGTCGGCTGTGAGTTCACGGATTCAGAAAGAAAGTGCTGACTGCTTACATCCCCATGTCTGACTGTCAAAGAACAGAACACAAAGGGCTGCCTCTATTCAGGAGCGAGTTGGCGGAGCCTGGGCAAGGTTCACCAGGCTGATTCCTGGGATGGCAGGTCTGTCATACGAGGAGAGACGAATTAGGTTAGGATTATATTCACTGGAGTTTAGAAGAGTGAGAGGGGGATCTGATAGAAACTTATAAAATTCTAACAGGGTTAGACAGGGTAGATTCAGAAAGAATGTTCCCAATGGTGGGGGGAGCCCAGAACTCGGGGGTCAGAGTTTGAGGATAAGGGGTAAACCTTTTCTACAGGTGAGGAGAAACTTCTTATCGTAGAATCCCGACAGTGCAGAAGGCCATTCAGCCCATAGAGTCTGCACCCACCACAATCCCACCCAGGCCCTATGCCCATAACCCCACACATAGAACATAGAACATAGAACATAGAACATTACAGCGCGGAACAGGCCCTTCGGCCCACAATGTTGCGCCGACCAGTCTTATTTTTAAAAAAAAAACATTGACCCACTAATCTAAACCACTCCTTTTTCGTCCATAAACCTATCCACCAATCTCTTAAACGCCCCCAAACTAGGCGCATTTACAACTGCAGCAGGCAGGGCATTCCAGTCCCTCACCACCCTCTGGGTAAAGAACCTGCCCCTGACATCCGTCCTATAACTACCCCCCCTTAATTTAAAGCCATGCCCCCTCGTGCTAGATTTCTCCATCCGAGGAAACAGGCTATCACCATCCACCCTATCTAAACCTCTAATCATCTTATATGTTTCTATAAGATCCCCTCTTAGCCGCCTTCTTTCCAGTGAAAACATTTACCCTGATAATCTCCCTGACACTAATGGACAATTTAGCATGGCCAATCCACCTAACCTGCACATCTTTGGACACTAAGGGGCAATTTAGCATGGCCAATCCACCTAACCTGCACTTCTTTGGACACTAAGGGGCAATTTAGCATGGCCAATCCACCTAACCTGCACATCTTTGGACACTAAGGGGCAATTTAGCATGGCCAATCCACCTAACCTGCACATCTTTGTGGGAGGAAATTGGAGCACCCGCAGGAAACCCATGCAGACACGGGGAGAATGTGCAAACTCCACGCAGTCACCCGAGGCCGGGAATCGAACCCGGTCCCTGGCACGGTGAGGCAGCAGTGCTAACCACTGCGCCACCCCTATTCACGACTGAGAACTCGGTCTCTTGGACAACATGAAGTTCCCAGTATCTATCATCTGGGATGGGGAGTGAAATAGGAGACTGAAACTGCACCGAGAAGTGGGATTGCCCAATTCGGCCAGTATCACCGCCAAATGCGCCTGCAACCTCCAGCCCCCCAACAGTGTTCATTCCCAAGGGGATATCAAGGAGAGTTTGAGAATCTGGGAACCCCCCCAGACTCAACCACATTGCTGTGGCTCTGGACTCACATGTCAGCCAGACCGGGTAAGGACGGCAGATTTCCTTCCCTAATGGAAACCAGATGAGTTTTTTCCGACAACAGGTCATCAGTAGATTCTAAATTCCAGATATTTTTTATTGAATTCAAATTCCACCATCTGCCGTGGTGGGATTCGAACCCGGGTCCCCCAGAACATTAGCTGAGTTTCTGGATTTTTCGCCCAGCGATAATACCACTGGGCCATCGCCTCCCTTTAGTCCAGTGACAAAAGCATTACACCACTGCAGCTTGCATGTTGAAAAATGATTATTTTAGCCACATGGCCCCTCTCTCTGTAATGATTTCCGTAGGCAATTTCCAGGCTCATGCCTGGACTGACTGTGGCTATCGATTTATAACTTAGGTGATTAAATTCTGTGACGTTCCAACCATTAACTTCACAACGATCTATCTCGATGAGACAGGGAAATCACTTATCAAGATGACTATTGACCTGGTAGACTTGCTGTCTCCATTGAAGAGGCAGCCTTATAGAAATGTGAATGGTAATGCTCAGAACAGTTTCAGTAAACGCATTGCAGTAGTTCCCGACATCGCCAGGTGTAAGATTCTTCAGGAGCTGATCTTGGAAAGACTTCATTGTAATTAATGTTAGAATCTTCCAGAAACTGCAATCAGCTGACTTGTGGCAGCTCTCTAAAGTTAGTGGCTTCACTTGTTCCTTTAAAGTCCCATTTAAACAGTTATGTATATGTTTGATAATCATATGACATAATAGATTAATATCAAACATGCACAATTGTGCCAGTACAGTACTCCTTCTAGTGCATCTCGCAAAACAGTCCCTCATCATTGACTCTGTCTACACTTCCTGCTGCCTCGGGAAAAGCAGCCGGCATAATTAAGGACCCCCACGCACCTCTCTTCCAACTTCTTCCATCAGGAAAAACATACAAATGTCTGAGGTCACGTACCGACCGACTCAAGAACAGCTTCTTCCCTGCTGCTGTCAGATTTTTGAATGGACCTACCTTTTATTAAGTTGATCTTTCTCTACATCCTAGCAATGACTGTAACACTACATTCTGCACTCTCGCCTTTCCTCCTCCCCCATGTACTCTATGAATTGTCTGCTTTGTCTGTACAGGATGCAAGAAACAATACTTTTCACTGTATCCCAGTACACGTGACAATAATAAATCAAACAATACTTTTCACTGTATCCCAATACACATGACAATAATAAATCAAACAATACTTTTCACTGTGTCCCAATACATGTGACAATAATAAGCGGGATGTGTAGACAGAGTCAGTAGATGGGAGGCTGGTTTGCGTGATGGGCTGGGCTGTGTTTACCTGGAAGGACAAGGGCAGCAGACACATGGGAAGTTTCTGAGCATTGTTGCAGACTCAATGGGACAAATGGCCTCCTCCAGCACTGTAGGGATTCTGTGAAATGCCAAGGTGTGATGGTAATGCTATTGAATGTCAGGGGGCGGTGGTGAGATTTTTCCTGTGCCCTGTGGCACAGTGGTGAGCACGGCTGCCTCAGAGCGCCAGGGACCCGGGTTCGATCCCCGGCCTGGGTCACTGTCTGTGTGGAGTTTGTACACTCTCCCCGTGTCTGTGTGCGTTTCCTCTGGGTGCTCCAGTTTCCTCCCACAATTTGAAAGATGTGTGTTTAGGTTGATTAGCTATCCATAAAAGAATGCCCCCTTAGTGTCAGGGGGATCAGCAGGGTAAATATGTGGGAGATAGGGCATGGGTAAAGGCTCGATGGGCCAAATGGCCTCCTTCAGAACTGTAGGGATTCTATAGAATTGTCAAGGGTCGATGGTGATGCCACTGAACATCACGGGTGGATTATCCCTGTCTCAGTCCGGAGTGCTGATGATAAAATTGAGGAGAGGGGATGAAAAGGAAAAGCTTTCTTGATTTAGCGAGAATGTGAGCCATTAACGACATGGAAGATTAATGAACGTCTCTCACAAGGTGCTGGGCTGAGGCGGAGAGCTTTGTAATGCTGTGTAAAAGATGACTGGGAGCAGGGGGGAGGATGTTGAGGCCTAGCACACGGCTGAGCCTGCCGGCCTAGTAAACAGGCTGCAAGCAGTGTCAGCCCTCAGGGTAGGCCGCGCGTTTTACCTGCCGTTTTGGTGACCTTTCCTGAAGGATCTTTGAAGGTAAGAGAGTTCTGTGCCTTTGGCAGGCAGCTCTGGGCTATCGTTTGGCCTAAACTTGCCAACCAGACTCCGAAGGAAAGCAGCTCCGAAATGCCGAGGCTTTGTGAGGTACTCACCATTGCCCTGCTCACCGCCACCCTCCATATTTCTGTTCTCAAAACCGGGGCTGTGTATTCTTAGAACTCTTCCCATAAGGCAACCCCCTTTTCCATAGCAACAGCAAGAAGGAAATAACAGGGCAAACATGAACCAAAAGTAGCAAAGGCCAGAGGCAGCATTTGTGGAGAGAGGGTAAAAATCATAGAATCCCTGATAGTGCAGAAGGAGGCCATTCAGCCCATCGAGCCTGCACCGACCACCCAGGCCCTATCCCTGTAACCCCACATATTGAGCCTGCTAATCCCCCCCCCCCCATCCAAATCTACATATCCAAAAGGCAATTTATCAAGGTCAGTCAACCCAACCTGTGTATCTCACGGAGTGTGGGAGGAAACTGGAGCACCCGGAGGAGACCCGCGCAGACACGGGGGAGAGCGTGCAGAATCCGCACAGACCGTGACCCGAGGCAGGAATTGAACTCAGGACCCTGGCACTGCTTTACCCTGCTGCAAAGATCAGCTAGATGGTCAATATCTTTTCCCAAAGGTAGGGGAGTCTAAAACTAGAGGGCAGAGGTTTAAGGTGAGAGGGGAGAGATACAAAAGTGTCCAGAGGGGCAATTTTTTTCATACGGAGGGTGGTGAGTGTTTGGAACGAGCTGCCAGAGGTAGTAGTAGAGGCAGGTACAATTTTGTCTTCTGTAACACATTTAGACAGTTACGTGGGTACAATAGGTGTAGAGGGATATGGGCCAAATGCGGGCAATTGGGATGAGCTTAGGGACTTAAAAAATAAAGGTGGCATGGACAAGTTGGGCCGAAGGGCCTGTTTCCATGCTGTAAACCTCGATGAATTATAGAATCATAGAACCCTACAGTGCAGAAAGAGGCCCTTCGGCCCATCGAGTCTGCGCCGAACACAATCCCACCCCAGGCCCTATCCCCATGTCCCTAATTATTCCCGCTAATCCCTCTAACCTATGCATCCCTGGACACTAAGGGGCAATTTCTTAGCATGGCCAATCAACCTAACCCGCACATGTTTGAACTGTGGGAGGAAACCGGAGCACCCGGAGGAAACCCACGCAGAGACGAGGAGAATGTGCAAACTCCGAACAGACAGTAACCCACACCGGGAATCGAACCCGGGCCCCTGGCACTTTGAGGCAGCAGTGCCAACCACTGTGCCACCGTGCCCGCCCTAGGGCTGGTATTTCTAAAGCTCAACCTCCGGATAATCCCAAGCGAAAACCAGCCAGCGAGGCTTTTTTTGTTTGAAGTGTCGGCTCCGTTTTGGGTGTCGGGTGGGGAGGGGATGGGGGAACAGCCGTCTGGATAATGGAACAATGGTTCCACGTTGCGGGAATGTTGGACTCTAGGCTTGGTTTTTCATCCCTTCCACACGAAGGTTTCTGGGTGAATCAGCAGCCAAAGGCTTTAAGGGATGTTTCGTTGGAGGCACCCAGTTCAGTGCCACGTGGCATGCCCCACGAGTGCCCAGTGTGTGTGCCAGGCCTCCCTCACAACACGCTTCCCTCCCACAGTTGGACGTGCCAGCTATGTAACCCTCAGGGCTTGTAACTTCCAAAACAGGCAGAGTTCTATTTGAGTAAGGGGCACGCGCGCCATTTGGCCAAATCTTGAGCAGTGGATGCTGGAAGGAAGCTCACAGCTTCACACATCTATCAGCGATGAAAGGATTTTGCAACGAACTGTCGTAATGTCCTGAGCGGCAACCTTTGCTCTGTCGATTGAGGAACTGAGCGAACGAGAGAAGAGAGAGAGAAGGGGAGGGAGAGATACAAGGAAGTAGATGGAGGGCAGACCGGTGGAAGAGCTACGGAAATGTGAGCCAATGTGGATACCAAACACTGGTCGAGAAACTTTTTCTTGTAAGAGAAGATAAGTATCTTTGAGTGGCGCGGTGGCACAGTGGGTTAGCACTGCTGCCTCACAGAGCCAGGGACCCGGGTTCGAATCCCGGCTCGGGTCACTGTCTGTGTGGAGTCTGCACGTTCTCCCCGTGTCTGCGTGGGTTTCCTCCGGTTTCCTCCCACAGTCCGCAAGATGTGCGGCTTGGTTGCATTGGCTAAATTGCCCCTTAGTGACAGGGGAGGGGAAATTTGTGGTGTTACGGGGATAGGGTGGTCGGTGCAGACTCGATGGGCCGAATGGCCCCCTTCTGCGCTGCAGGGATACTGCGAATGTGAATTGTGCCTTGTAGTTGGTGGACAGGCTTTGGGGGAGTCAGGAGATGAGTGATATCAGATGGTCTTTCTCTCTTCAGAGTTTGGTGGGGGCGGTTATGCAGTGGGTAAGGTGAGTTGGGCATCAGATTACGCAGTTAGCCCCACCAAAAATTCACAGACCGAGGGTGTTTCTCTGATCATAGAAACCCTACAGTGCATTAAGAGGTCCTTCAGCCCATCGAGTCTGCACCGAACACCATCCCACCCAGGCCCTATCCCCACATATTATACCCACTAATCCCCTCTAACCTACACATCCCTGGACACTAAGGGGCAATTTTTAGCATGGCCAATTAACCTAACCCGCACATCTTTGGACTATGGGAGGAAACCGGAGAACCCGGAGGAAACCCACGCAGACACGGGGAGAATGTGGAAACTCCAACACAGACAGTGACCCGAGGCCGGGAATCGAACCCAGGACCCTGGAGCTGTGAAGCAGCAGTGCTAACCCACTGTGCTACCGTGCTGCCCCTGGGGAGAGGAGAAACACCTAATTGGGTGATAGAATTTACAGACTCTGGTATCTTCCATCTTATCTGGTTCCAATAAGTCTTCCCAAACTCTTGGTGCGTTTTACAGCAATCCCTTTGTGACCTCTGACCTTCGGGTACTTCTCACGCTGCAATGGATTCTGGGAGGGAACATCAATTTTGCGTATTTCTGAATATTTATTTCTGGGTTTTTTTCCCCCCAGATACCAACCGTTGCTGACTCTGACCGTTGGCAGGTGAGTGAAGAATTCTCTCAACTGTGGAAGTGTTAGGGTGGGCTTTCTTGGAGTGACGATGGATTCTGTTTCCCTTGGTGAGGGGGGGGTGCTGTTGTTCAGAAGCGGACAAACGAGGAAGGAGGCCATTCAGCCCCTCAGCTCACCCCGTGACCCTGATTTCAAGAAGAAATTCGATACAGCTCTTCGGGTTAGATGGAATCGAGGGTGGGAAGGGACGGGGGGGGGGATCAGGATATTGAAGTCGATGAACAGCCAGGATCAAAATGAACGGCGGAGTAGATTCGAAGGGCCGAATGGCCTCCTCCTGCTTCTAGAAATCATAGAAACCCTACAACGCAGAAGGAGGCCAATCGGCCCATCGAGTCTGCACCGACCACAATCCCACCCAGGCCCTACCCCCCCATACATTACCAACTCATCCCTCTAACCTACACAACCCAGGATACTAAGAGGCAATTTACTTTCTATGTTTCTGTCGGGTGAATGAGTGCTGGATCACGAACGAATAAACCTTACATTTCAAACCCAACGTTTGCCAGCACAGTGGTTAACGCTGCTCAGCGCCAGGGACCTGGGTTCGATTCCCGGCTCGGGTCACTGTCCGTGTAACCCGAACAGGAGTGTGGTGACGAGGAGGATTTTCACAGTAACTACATTGCAGTGTTAATGTAAGCCTACTCATGACACAAATTAAATAAAATCTTAAATAAAGCTTGTGGGGGGGGGGGTCACGGTTTGAGGATAAGGGGGAAAAGTTTTAGGACTGAGGTGAGGAGAAATTTCTTCACCCAGAGGGTGGTGAATGTGTGGAATTCACTCTCACAGAAAGTAGAAAATGTTGGGCGGGATTTTACAGCCTCACTCATCCCGAAACAGGAATGGCCCACCCAAGGTCAATGGGCCTTCCCATCATCCGTCTCCTCCCCCGCTCCGATTCCTGTGGCAGGCGGGATGGGAAAATTCCATCCGTTGTCTGATTTCAGGAAGAGATTAGATCTAGCTCTTGGAGCTAAAGGGATATGGGTGGGGGGGGATCAGGATATTGAAATTGATGATCAGCCATTGTCAAGATGAATGGCGGAGCAGGCTCGAAGGGCCAAATGGCCTCCTCCTGCTTCTAGTTTGGAATCATAGAATTATAGAATCCTGAAATGCAGAAGGAGGCCCATCGAGTCTGCACCGACCACAATCCCCACCCAGGCCCTATCTGCACAACCCCACATATTTACATGAGTTAGTCCACCTGACACTAAGGGACAATTTAGCATGACCAATCCCCCTGACCGGCACATCCCTGGACACTAAGGGACAATTTAGCATGACCAATCCCCCTGACCGGCACATCCCTGGACACTAAGGGGCAATTTAGCATGGCCAATCCCCCTAACCTACACATCTTTCGGACTGTGGGAGGAAACTGGAGCACCCAGAGGAAACCCAAGCAGACACGGTGAGAACATGCAGGCTCCATGCAGACAGTGACCCGAGCCAGGAATCGAACCCGGGTCCCTGGTGCAGTGACGCAGCAGTGCTAACTTATGTGTTTCTATTGTGTGAATGAGATTTGTGAGCGAAAGAAGTTGGAAGTTTCCCAATTTGGGCTGATAAAGAGGTCAGGGGAGGGATCAGCCTGTGGGGCTCCCAACCCAGAGTCACTGCTGTCAAAGATAGGAAAGCCACGTGATGGCTGAGAGCCCTGAGTTGCTGATATCAGCCCAACACCAGCTGGTGACTGGGGAGTCGGGTTCTCCTGGGAGGGTGGGGGCGGCCTTGTATTACACCGAGACTGAACAGCAATCTCTCTGAACGGCAGGTTCTTCAGGGCTGGGCCCTGCGCGGACACAGCAGCCGACAGTGAGGGGTGCCGGAGGAACTGTACGACTGACAGGCAGGGGCTAGAACAGCGGAGACCATTCGGATGCTCAGGTAGGAAATCTGTCCTGCTCCTTCTCTCTCAGAACTGGGAGTGATTCTCTTTTTGTCCACTGTGGGAAGTCACTCACTGTCCAAAACTAGCCATTAAATTCAGAGAGCGAAATGTGCAATGAGACCTGGATGTCCTCGTATAACAGTCGCTGAAGACCAGCACACAGGTACAGCAGGCAGTAAATTCTTGATTTGATTTATTATTGTCACATTTATTGGGATACAGTGAAAAGTATTGTTTGATTTATTATTGTCACATGTACTGGGATACAGTGAAAAGTATTGTTTGATTTATTATTGTCACATGTATTGGGATACAGTGAAAAGTATTGTTTGATTTATTATTGTCACGTGTACTGGGATACAGTGAAAAGTATTGTTTGATTTATTATTGTCACATGTATTGGGATACAGTGAAAAGTATTGTTTGATTTATTATTGTCACGTGTACTGGGATACAGTGAAAAGTATTGTTTGATTTATTATTGTCACGTGTATTGGGATACAGTGAAAAGTATTGTTTGATTTATTATTGTCACATGTACTGGGACACAGTGAAAAGTATTGTTTCTTGCACGCTATACAGACAAAACATACCGTTCATAGAGAAGGAAAGGAGAGGGTGCAGAATGTAGTGTTACAGTCACAGCTGGGGTGTAGAGAAGGATCAACTTAATGCGAGGTAGGTCCATTCAAAAGTCTGACAGCAGCAGGGAAGAAGCTGTTCTTGAGTTGGTTGGTACGTGACCTCAGACTTTTGTATCTTTTTCCCGATGGGAGAACATAAGAACATAAGAACATAAGAAATAGGAGCAGGAGTAGGCCATCTGGCCCTTCGAGCCTGCCCCGCCATTCAATAAGATCATGGCTGATCTGTCGTGGCTCAGTTCCACTTTCCCGCCCTCTCCCCATAACCCTTAATCCCCTCTCTTATCAAAAACCCATCAACCCGCTTCTTAAAAATATTTAGCGAGGCAGCCTCCACCACTTCAACGGGCAGAGAATTCCAGAGATTCACCACCCTTTGAGTGAAGAAGTTCCTCCTCAACTCCGTTCTGAACTGCCCCCCCTTTATCTTGAGGCTGTGCCCCCTAGTCCTACTGTCTTTTTTGAGCGGGAAGAGTCTTTCCACCTCTATCCTATCCATCCCATTCATCATCTTATACGTCTCAATGAGATCTCCCCTCATTCTTCTAAACTCTAACGAGTACAAGCCTAGTTTATTCAGCCTCTCCTCATAGCTCAACCCCCTCAACTCCGGTATCAGCCTAGTAAACCTCCTCTGCACTCCCTCCAAGGCCAAAATATCCTTGCGCAGGTGCGGCGCCCAAAACTGCACACAGTACTCCAGCTGCGGCCTCACCAATGCCCTATACAGCTGCAGCAAGACCTCCCTACTTTTATATTCAATCCCCCTCGCTATGAAGGCCAGCATCCCATTCGCCTTCCTGACCACCTGCTGCACCTGCAGGCTGGGTTTTTGCGACTCATGCACAAGGACCCCGAGGTCCCTCTGCACCGTCGCCTGCTGCAGTTTTTCGCCACGTAAGTAATAGTCCTTCCTACCATTCTTCCTACCAAAGTGGACCACCTCACACTTGCCAACATTAAATTCCATTTGCCATTTCCTGGCCCATTCGCCCAGCCTATCTAGATCCTTCTGCAGACTCTCCACACCCTCCGCACAATTTGCCTTTCCCCCAATCTTGGTGTCATCAGCAAATTTCGACACCCTACACTCGGTTCCCTCCTCCAGATCATCTATATAAATGGTAAATAGCTGAGGCCCCAGCACCGACCCCTGGGGCACTCCACTAGTCACCAACCGCCAATCCGAATAGCACCCATTGACCCCCACTCTCTGCCTCCTATTTGACAACCAATCCTCTATCCACGCTAACACCCTACCCCCAACTCCATGTCCTCTGACCTTCTGCAGTAACCTCTTGTGAGGTACCTTATCAAACGCCTTCTGAAAATCCAGAAAGACCACATCCACCGGCTCTCCTCTATCCACCGCCCTAGACACATCCTCATAGAACTCCAGTAAATTTGTCAGACACGACTTCCCTTTAATGAAACTGTGTTGCGTCTGCTCTATCAAGCAATTCCCTTCAAGATGCCTCGCAATTTCCTCCTTAATGACGGATTCTAACATTTTACCTACCACAGACGTTAAACTAACCGGCCTGTAATTCCCCGCCTTTTGCCTGGCACCCTTCTTAAACAACGGCGTAACATTAGCCGTTTTCCAATCCTCCGGCACTTCCCCGGAATCCAGCGACGTCTGGAAAATAACCACCAAGGCATCCACTATCACCTCCGCCATTTCTTTCAGAACCCTCGGATGCATTCCATCCGGTCCTGGGGACTTGTCCACAATCAGCCCCTCCAGTCTGTCGCGCACCACCTCTCTAGTAACAGTAATGTCATTAAGACCCTCCAGTCCTACCACCTTTCCATCGCTAACACCCGGCAAATTATTCACGTCCTCCTCCGTGAAGACAGAAACAAAAAAGTTATTCAAGACCTTAGCCATATCCCCATCCCCTACCACTAGGTCCCCTTTCTCATCCGCTAAGGGACCAACGTTCACCCTAGCCAGCCTCTTCCTTTTTATATATTTATAAAAACTCTTGCTATCCTTTTTTATATTAAGTGCTAGCCCAGCTTCATAGCTTCTTCTACCCTCCTTTATCAACTTTTTTGTCAATCTTTGTTGACATTTAAACCTTTCCCAATCCTCTTCTCGCCCACTGCTCTTAGCTACTCTAAATTCCTCCGCTTTTAATTTAACACTTTCCTTCACCTCCTTCGTTATCCACGGCTTATTACCTCTCTTCCTACTGTCCTTTTTGACCATCGGAATAAATTTCTGCTGAGCACCAAGAAAGATCTCCTTAAAGATCCTCCACTGCTCCTCAGCAGACCTACCTTCCAACGCACTCCCCCAGTCCACATTCGCCAATTCTTCTCTCATCCTACCATACTCCCCTCTATTCAAACAAAGGACACGTGTCCGGGAACCCACTTTCTCCTCCTCCATCTGCAACAGAAACTCCACCATACAATGATCACTCTCTCCAAGAGGATCCTTCACCTCAAGGTCCCTAATTCTACCCGCCTCATTACATAGCACCAGATCCAAGATAGCTCGCTCCCTCGTCGGCTCCAACACACACTGTTCCAGGAAACTATCCCGGCAGCATTCCAAGAACTCCTCCTCGAGCCCACCTCGTCCAACATGGGTCGACCAATCAATATGCAGATTGAAATCCCCCATAACTACTGCCGTCCCATTCCTGCACGCCGCACTTATTTGCGCGTTAACAGCCCGCCCCACCTCCAGATCATTATTCGGGGGCCTATAGACGACACCCACCAGCGTCTTCCTCCCTTTGCTGTTCCTAATCTCCACCCACAACGATTAAGGTGGAAGAGAGAATGTCCGGGGTGTGGGGGGATCCTTAATTATGCCGGCTGCTTTTCCTGAGGCAGCAGGAAATATAGACAGAGTCAATGGATGGGAAGCTGGTTTGTGTCATGGATTGGGCTACATTCACAACCTTTTGTAGTTTCTTGTGGTCTTGGTCAGAGCAGGAGCCATACCAAGCTGTGATACATCCAGAGAGAATGCTTTCTATGGTGAACCTGTAAAAGTTGGTGAGAGTTGTAGCAGACATGCCAAATTTCCTTAGTCTTCTGAGAAAGTAGAGACATTGGTGGGGCTTTCTTAACTATAGTGTCAGCATGGGGGGAATCAGAACAGGTTGTTGGTGATCTGGACGTGTTAAAACTTGAAGCTCTCGACCCTTTCTACTTCTTCCCCATTGATGTAGAAAGGGACATGTTCTCCTTTACACTTCCTGAAGTCGATGACAATCTCCTTCGTTTTGTTGACATTGAGGAAGAGATTATTGTTGCCGCACCAGTTCACCAGATTCTCTATCTCATTCCTGTACTCTGTCTCGTCACTGTTTGAGATCCAGCCCACTACGGTGATGTTATCAGTAAACTGTAGATAGAATTATAGAATCCTACAGTGCAGAAAAGGGCTGACTTGTTTTTGGTTTTATTTATGTATTCATCATAAATAGGCTTACATTAACACTGCAATGAAGTTACTATGAAAATCCCCTAGTCGCCACACTCCAGCGCCTGTTTCGGGTTACACTGAGGGAGAATTTAGTATCTAATCAGCACATGTTTGGACTGTGGGAGGAAACCGGAGCACCCGGAGGAAACCCACGCAGACACGGGGAGAACGTGCAAACTCCGTGCAGACAGTGACCCGAGGCTGGAATTGAACCCCGGTCCTTGGCGCTGTGAGGCAGCGGTGCTAACCACTGGGCTGCCCATGGATCAAGAGATATGGGGGGAAGAGGGGGAATCAGGATTTGATGATCAGCCATGATTGAAATGGATGGTGGAGCAGGCTCGAAGGGCCGAATGAACATAAGAACATAAGAAATAGGAGCAGGAGTAGGCCATCTAGCCCTTCGAGCCTGCCCCGCCATTCAATAAGATCATGGCTGATCTGAAGTGGATCAGTTCCACTTTCCAGCTTTTTCCCCATAACCCTTAATGGCCTCTGCGTGCATCAATATTCTATTTTCCTTCTCCCCCATCCTTTTGGACAAGATTTGACTTTCTGTGCATTTTACTTTGTTTCTTTCTCCGAGCCTGTTGAAAATACTGACAGAACCGCACAACAGTAATGGTGTAGAAGGCGGCCATTTTGTCCACCGTTACCCAACAAGCATCGTGAGGGCTTAAACTGCATGTTATTCCACTCCGGGTGTTGTTATGGGTAACCAGGTTGCTTATGGATGACCCGAGCTTTCATTATGTCTGGGATGTGGGATGGGATAGTCTGAATGGGTTTCTTCCTGTGTCTATACAATGGAAGGAAGCCATGACACCGTGACCCCAGTTGCCCTTTCACCTCTGGAGCCAAAGGTTAAAGGTCAAACCCTGTTGATGGGGAGTAATTTATTTCCTCTGTAGCAGGTAACAGACAACAATAACTATCTCCATTTATATAGCGACTTTAACTCAAAAAAAAACATCCTGAGGTCATTCCCAGGGGTCATCTAGGGATGGGCAATTAAAGTGGGGGGGGGGGGGGGGGGGTGGCAGTTATTAGCCATCAGAATTTGACAACCCCTCCACAAACCTTTGTTGGATAATTGAATGAAAATAGGCAACAACTTATTATCCTAATAGTGAGAGTTTGCAGAGCTCTGAAGTGTCCTAGTGCAGTTTTTCCTCGTTCGTGGGACTTGGGCGTCGCTGGCTGGGCCAGTATTTATTGCCCATCCCTAGTTGCCCTTGGAGGGCAGTTGAGAGTCAACCACATTGCTGTGGCTCTGGAGTCACATGTAGGCCAGACCGGGGTAAGGACGGCAGATTTCCTTCCCTAAAGGGACATTATGAACCAGATGGGTTTTTTCCAACAATGGGTCAGATATTGAAGAGATAACACTCCTACGAAGCCCTTCGGGATTAGACAGGTTGGGTTCAGAAAGAATGTTCCAGATGGTGGGGGGCAGTCCAGAACTAGGGGGTCATAGTTTGAGGATAAGGGGTAAACCTTTTAGGACTGAGGTGAGGAGAAATTTCTTCACCCAGAGGGTGGTGAATGTGTGGAATTCACTCCCACAGAAAGTAGTTGAGGCCAAAACATTGTGTGATTTCAAGAAGAAATTAGATTTTGCTCTTGGGGCTAAAGGGATCGAGGGATATGGGGGGAATTGAGATATTGAATTTGATGATCAGCCATGATCACAATGAATGGGGGAGCAGGCTCAAAGGGCCGAATGGCCTCCTCCTGCTTCCAGTTTGTTTCTATGATTTGACTATCTTGAAGAGGCTATATAAGGGGCAGCGCAGTGGCACAGTGGTTAGCACTGCTGCTTCACAGCTCCAGGGACCTGGGTTCGAATCCCGGCTCGGGTCACTGTCTGTGGGGAGTTTGCACATTCTCCTCGTGTCTGTGTGGGTTTCCTCCGAGTGCTCCGGTTTCCTTCCACAGTCCAAAGATGTGCTGGTTAGGTTGATTGGCCGTGCTAAAAATTGCCCCTTAGATTCCAGGGATGTGTAGGTTAGAGGGGATTAGTGGGTATAATATGTAGGGATATGGGGGTAGGGCCTGGGTGGGATTATGTTCGGTGCAGACCCGATGGGCCAAAGGGCCTCTTTCTGCACTGTAGGATTCTATGGTTCTATAAATACAGTCTGATGATGTTGACTCATGCCATTGACAGAAGGGTGGGACGGTTGTGGTTTATGGGGTGACAGTACGGGGGAAGAGTCACTCTGATCTGTTCTGTAGAGATAAAGTGAGCAGCCTCCACCCTCGGAGCTCTCTTCAGCTGGGGAGGATCAGCCCTCCCATCCCCCTGGGGTACCGCTGCCAGCCTGTGAACCCCTCTCTCATTGTAAACACCACACAGGCTCAATGTGGCATCTTAATGCTGGCTTCCTTGCTGCAAAGCACCCCCCCCCACTTCCTCTCTCTGTCCCTCACACACTCTCCCTCCCCTCCCACTCTTGTTTTGCTCTTGCTCTCTCTCTCACTCTCTCTCACTCCCCTCTCTTCTGCTGTCCCTCGCTCTCTCCCTCTCTCTCTCATTTTCTCACTCTCTCTCTTCCTCCCCCTCTCTTCCTTGTTTTCTCTTTCTCAATCTCTCTCTCTCTCTCCCTCTCCCTCTCTCCCTCTCTCTCACATACACTCTTTATCTTTCTCTCTCATCCTCTCCCTCTTTCACTCACTCCCCCTCTCTCTCTCTTCGCTCTCTGTCTCTGTCTCTCTCTCTATATCTCTCACTCTCTTGTTCTCTCTCATTCTCTCCCTCTTTCACTCACTCCCCCCTCTCTCTCTCTTTGCTCTCCGTCTCTGTCTCTCTCTCTATATCTCTCACTCTCTTGTTCTCTTTCACACTCTCTCCCTCATTCCCTCTCCCCTCTCTCGTTCTCTGTCTCATTTTCTCGTCCCTTCTCTCTCATTCTCTCGCTCTCTATCTGTTCTTGCCACGTCTCTCTCTCTCTTATTTTCTTTCTCAACTCTCTCACTCTCACACTCACCCTCCCCCCTCTTGTTCTCTCCCTCTCTTCTCACTCTCTTGTTCTCATTCTCTCTCCTCTCTCTCTCCTTCTCTCTCCCTCCCTCTTTCTCTCTCACTCACTTTCTCACTCTCTCTCTCAATCTCTCTCTCTCTATCTCCCTCTCCCTCTGTTCTCTCTCTCCCTCTCTGTTTTGCCCTCTCTCTCTCTCGCTCTCTCTCCCGCTCTCCCTCTCTCTTTCACTCTCTCACACACGTTCTCTCCCTCATGCCACACTCTTCATCTCTCTCTTTCTCTCTCTCTCTCACCCTCCCTCCCCTTTCACTCTCTCTCTCTCATTCACACAGTTTGTGTCTCACACACACAGACCCTCTCTCCCTCCACTCACTCTCTCTCTCTCTCACACACTTTCTCTCACACATTCTCTCTCTCCCTCTATTCTCCCTCATTCTCTCTCTCTCCCCCTCTTGCTCTCTCTCTCCCACTCTGTCACACTTTTTCTCTCGCTCGCTTTGTCTCTCACTCACTCACTCTCACTCACTCACTCTCACTCACTCACTCTCTCTCTCACTCACTCTCTCTCAATCACTCACTCTCTCAATCACTCACTTTCTCTCACTCACTCTCTCTCTCACTCACTCACTCTCTCTCACTCACTCACTCACTCACTCACTCACTCACTCACTCACTCACTCACTCACTCTCTCTCACTCACTCTCTCTCACCCACTCACTCTTTCTCACTCACTCTCTCTCACCCACTCTCTCTCACTCTCACTTACTCACTCACTTACTCTCTCTCACTCTCACTCTCTCTCAATCTCACTCACTCACTCACTCTCTCTCACTCTTACTCACTCACTCACTTACTCTCTCTCACTCACTCTCTCTCCCCCTCTCGCCTTCTCTCTCTCACTCTCCCTCTCACTCACTCTCTCTCTCTTAACTGACCCCCAGAGAGCATTCCTGATTTCCCCTGGGTAAATTCAAGCTGAGTACCCTGTGTGGCCACATGAGGCAAGGAGGAAGGGTGCACCCTGTACGTAGACATGTCGCTGACTGTACTGTACCTGGTGTCTGTAATCCTTCCGGTTCCTGTCGGCAATTACATGGATTATAGACCACACTGATTCCTGGGATGGCAGGTCTGTCATATGAGGAGATACTAAGTCGGTTAGGATTATATTCACTGGAGTTTAGAAGAGTGAGAGGGGATCTCATAGAAACGTATCAAATTCTAACAGGGTTAGACAGGGTAGATTCAGACAGAATGTTCCTGATGGTGGGGGAGTCCAGAACTAGGGGGTCATAGTTTGAGGATAAAGGGGTAAACCTTTGAGGACTGACATTTCTTCACCCAGAGGGTGGTGAATGTGTGGAATTCACTCACAGAAAGTAGTTGAGGCCAAAACGTTGTGTGATTTCATGAAGAAATTAGATATCGCTCCTGGGGGCTAAAGGGATCGAGGGATATGGGGGGAAGGGGGGGGGTACCAGGATACTGAATTTGATGATCAGCCATGAATGGCGGAGCAGACTCGAAGGGCCGAATGGACTCCTCCTGCTTCTGGTTTCTCTGTTTCTGTGTTATGAGAAAGGGAGAGCCAGAGACAAGTAGTCAGTGAATGAGGTGAGAGTCACAAGGAGCAGCCAGTGGTGAGGGATTGGAATGCCCTGCCTGCTGCAGTTGTAAATGTGCCTAGTTTGGGGGCGTTTAAGAGATCCGTGGATAGGTTTATGGATGGAAAGGGTTTGGTTTAGGTTAGAGGGTCATTGTTTTTTAACTGGTCGGCGCAACATCGTGGGCCAAAGGGCCTGTTCTGCGCTGTTATGTTCTATGTTCTATTTGTCAAAATTGACTGATCTCTATCATAGAATCTCAACAGTGCAGAAGGAGGCTATTCAGCCCATTGAGTCCGCGTCAGCAACAATCCCACCCATGCCCCATCCTCGTAACCCCACACATTTACCTCGCTAACCTATGTATCCCAGGACCCTAAGGGGCGATTCAGCATGGCCAATCCCCCTTAACCTGCGCATCTTTGGACACTAAGGGACAATTTAGCATGGCTAATCCATCTAACCTACACTTCTTTGGACACTAAGGGACAATTTAGCACGGCCGGTCCACCTAACCTGCACATCTTTGGACACTAAGGGACAATTTAGCATGGCCAATCCACCTAACCTGCACATCTTTGGACACTAAGGGGCAATTTAGCATGGCCAATCCACCTAACCTGCACATCTTTGGACACTAAGGGGCAATTTAGCATGGCCAATCCACCTAACCTACACATCTTTGGACACTAAGGGGCAATTTAGCATGATCAATCCCCTTAACCTGCATATCTTTGGACACTAAGGGGCGATTCAGCATGGCCAATCCACCTAACCTGCACATCTTTGGACACTAAGGGACAATTTAGCATGGCCAATCCACCTAACCTACACATCTTTGGACACTAAGGGGCAATTTAGCATGATCAATCCCCTTAACCTGCACATCTTTGGACACTAAGGGGCAATTTAGCATGGCCAATCCACCTAACCTGCACATCTTTGGACTGTGGGAGAAAACTGGAGCACCCACGGGAAACCCACGCAGACACGGGGAGAACGTGCAGACTCCACGCAGACGGTGACCCAAGCCGGGAACCGAACCCGGGTCCCTGGCGCTGTGAGGCAGCAGTGCTAACCCACTGTGCCACCAGGGTTTGGACCCTGCTCAGCCCCGTTCCTGCTCATTCCCTCACTCATCTGAGTCCGGCAGCCTGGGTGCTCTCCCCCTCTGGTGGTCCCCAGCTTAATCACCGCGGGGTCAGAGTTCAGGGGCCCCACCCTGGCAAGGCAGCCTCTGCCTTAGAGAAGGCTGCAGGCCCCCAAAGGCCCTCGTAGGCCTCAGTTTGTGCCCACGCTCCACAGCCAGTTGTTTCGCCTCTGTGCTCCTCTCCCAGTGCCTCTCCTGAGGCCATTGGTCAGTGCCAATGTCCACCATCTTCATATAAACAAAGTCTAGCACAGGAACAGGCTCTTCGGCCCATCAAGCCCGTGCTGATCATGATGCCCCAACTAAAGTAAAAATAAAACCTTCTGCCCTTACTCGGTGCGTATCCCTCTATTCCCTCCCTATTCCTGTACCTATCCAGATGCCTCTTAAATGTGCCTGCTTCCACCACCTCCTCTGGCAGTGCGTTCCGGCCACCCACCACTCTCTGTGTGAAGAACCTCCCCCCCCCGCGCACACCTCCCTTAAACTTTCCCCCCCCACCTTCAACCTGTGCCATTTTGTACAAACCAAGCAAAGGATGATGGGCCTTGATAGGGGGTGCAGGAGGATTCCATTCTCTTCAGCTAAAGGGGTCCAGATCTGAGGGCGAGTGATTGAGGGAGGAGATTCAGGGGGAGTTTGAGGAGAAAGGTTTTTAATTGGGGTGGGGGTTAATGGGGATCACTGCCTGAAATCCTGGCCAGAGGCAGGAATCCTCACGATACTTAAAACCTGCTTGGGGATGTACCCAAAGTACCCCAACTGGTGGAACACTCTGCGGCAGGGTGGTTAGCACTGCTGCCTCACGGCGCCAGGGACCCGGGTTCGATTCCCGGCTTGGGTCGCTGTCTGTGCGGAGTCTGCAAGTTCTTCCTGCGTGGGTTTCCTCCCACAGTCCATGCTGGTTAGGTGCTAAATTCTCCCTCAGTGTAACCCGAACAGGAGTGTGGAGACTTGGGGGATTTTTCACAGTAACTTCATTGCAGTGTTAATGTAAGCCTATTTGTAACTAATGAATAAACTTCAAACTTTACCTGGATGGGTGCGGCTCCAACAACACTCAAGAAGCTCGACACCATCCAGGACAAAGCAGCCCCGCTTGATTGGCCCCCCATCCACAAACATTCACTCCCTCCACCACCGACACTCAGTAGCAGCAGTGTGTACCATCTACAAGATGCACTGCAGCAACTCATCCTTAGACAGCACCTTCCAAACCCACGACCTCTCCCATCTAGAAGGACAGGGGCAGCAGATACATGGGGAACACCACCACCTGCAAGTACCCCCTCTGAGCCACATTCACCATCCTGACTTGGAAATATATCGACAGTTCCTTGACAGTAGCTGGGTCAAAATCCTGGAATTCCCTCCTTAATGGCATGGTGGCACAATGGTTAGCACTGCTGCCTCACAGTGCCAGGGACCTGGGTTTGATTCCCGGCCTTGGGTCACTGTGCAGAGTCTGCACATTCTCCCCGTGTCTGCATGGGTTTCCTCCGGTTTCCTCCCACAGTCCGTGCTGGTTAAGTGCTAAATTCTCCCTCAGTGTAACCCGAACAGGAGTGTGGCGACTTGGGGGATTTTCACAGTAACTTCATTGCGGTGTCAATGTAAGGCGACTTGTGATGCTAAGAAATAAACTGAAACACAGTCACTGGGTCAAGATCCTGGAGCTCCCTCCCTAACAGCACTGTGGGTGTACCCACACCTCAGGGGGTTCAAGATGGCAGGGCCCAGTTGACCTAGGCCGCCTGTGTCGGAGTTCCCACCAGATGTAGTTACAGGTGAGGTGACAGAGAAGAGAGGGGGGTGGGGGGTTGGGGGGGAGGTGGGGTGGGGGGGTGGTGGGGGGGTAGCTTGACAGTCTTAAAGAGACAGGCCAGGGTAAACACTACACAGGCGTCTCAAACACCAGCCGTGCCCCCGGGGAATGAGCCAATCATGGGAGGGGAAAAGTGTTTGCCAGCCTGCGCACACGCCCTCCTGGGATTTGGATAATTGCCTCAATCTGTCTGAAATCATCCGAGCCGGCTGCTGCGTTCCCCCAGGTGTCTCGTATTCCCAGGTTACCGGGCTTGGCAACGGTTCGGAGTAGGCCGGAGGCTTCACAACAACAACCGCACCCTGCTTTCTGTGCCTGGGGACTGGAGGGGAAGAGGGAGCGATTCTGAGGAGTCTGGAACATAACATCCGATTTGAGAGATGCTCTTCCTGTTCAGTAAATCGGGGAAGAGGGCCGCTTTCCCAGAAAAGGCCTTGCTGTGAATTCACACTGAAGGCAGCTCCTTCAGCGTGTGAGAACTTCGACCTGCAGGCTTCGGCCTAGTAATCGATAAGACCTGACATGGCACACAGGTACATCTCATCCCTATAGTGCAGAAGTAGGCCATTCAGCCCATTGACTCTGCACCAACTATAATCCCAGCCAGGCCCCATCCTTGTAACCCCACATATTTACCCTGCTAATCCCCCTGATACTAATGGACAGCATATCTTGGCCAATCCGCACACCTTTGCACTGTGGAAGGAAACGGGAGCACCCGGAGGAAACCCACGTAGACACGGGGAGAACATGTCCACACAGACAGTGACCCGAACCAGGAATCGAACTCACGTCCCTGGTGCTGTGAGGCGGCAGTGCTAACCACTGTGCCACCCCATAATCCTCTTGTCAAAGCCCCCTTTCTGACTCCAGATAGATGAACTCACCAGAACCTCCTGCCCTGGGTGACTATGAACCCGAGATTTTGTGATTTGATTTGATTTATTATTGTCACATGTATTGGGATAGAGTGAAAAGTATTGTTTCTTGTGTGGTATACAGACACAGAATACCGTTCATAGAGTACAGAGGGGAGAAGGAAAGGAGAGAGTGCAGAATGTAGTGATACAGTCATAGCTAGGGTGTAGAGAAAGATCAACTTACTATAAGGAAGATCCATTCAAAAGTCTGACGGCAGCAGGGAAGAAGCTGTTCTTGAGTCGGTCGGTACGTGGCCTCAGACTTTTGTATCTTTTCTCTGACGGAAGAAGGTGGAAGAGAGAATGTCCGGGGTGGGTGGGGTCATTAATTATGCCGGCTGCTTTTCCGAGACAACGGAAGTGTAGACAGAGTCAATGATGGGAGGCTGGTTTGGGTGATGGACTGGGCTACGTTCACAACCCTTTGTAGTTTCTTGCGGTCTTGGTCAGAGCAGGAGCCCATACCAAGCTGTGTTACACCCAGAAAGGATGCTTTCTATGGGGCATCTGTAAAAGTTGGTGAGAGTTGTAGCTGATATGCCAAATTTCCTTAGCGTCCTGAGAAAGTAAAGGCATTGGTGGGGCTTTCTTAACCATAGTGTCAGCATGTGGGGAACCTAGAAACCCAAAGTTCTCAATAATTTTCACTGCTCACACAAGTTCAAAATCAAAAAAAAATAGTTGGGGGTCGAATGTAACTTATTAATGTATTGGGAGATTCTGATCTGGTGCTGACCTGCTTGGTCAGAGAGCCAGTCCAGCTGAAATGGCCTCCTTCTGTTGCTGTAACCAATCTGTGACGGGTCGCGACGCCCGTCACAAGTAGAGTAAGAGGAACACCTGTTCATTCTCCGCGGACTCGCGCTGTGCACTTAGAACCACAGTACAGAAGGAGGCCATTTGGCCCAGCTTGTCCAGGCCAACCCACGGACATCCAGGTGCCCTTTCTAACCCCACCTTCCTGTACCCAGCCCCTAGCCCCGTAGCTTCAGCGCTTATGGTGCAGATCCAGGTGTGTTTAAAAGAGTTTAGGGTCTCTGTCTCCACCACCATCTCGGGCAGTGAATTCCACCACCCTCTGCGTAAAATGGTTCTTCCTCGTGTCCCCTCTCCACCGACTGCCGCTTACTGGGCGGCACGGTAGCACAGTGGTTAGCACTGCTGCTTCACAGCGCCAGGGTCCTGGGCTCAATTCCCAGCTTGGGTCACTGTCTGTGTGGAGTTTGCATATTCTCCCCGTGTCTGCATGGGTTTCCTCTGGGTACTCCGGTTTCCTCCCACAGTCCAAAGATGTGTGGGTTAGGTTGATTGGCCGTGCTAAGAAATTGCCCCTTAGCGCCCTGGGATGTGTAGGTTGGAGGGATTGGTGGGTATAATATGGGGGTAGGGCTTGGGTGGGATTGTGTTCGGTGCAGACTCGATAGGCTGAAGAGCCTCTTTCTGTACTGTAGGGTTCTATGATCTTGAATCTGTGCCCCTTGGTTCTAGAATTCTCCATGAAGAGAAAATATTTGATCCTGTCCTCTCTTTCTCTTCCCCTCATAATTTTGTGCACCTCTCTCCAGTCACACCTCAGCCTTCTTTGTTCCAAGGAAAATAACCCCGACCTCTTCAATCCCTCCTCGTAGCTACACTTTTTGTGCGCTGGCAACATTCTTGTGAACCTCCTCTGCACACTCTCCCCAGAGCAATTACATCCTTCCTGTAATGTGGTGACCAGAACTGCAACACGATACTCCCAATTGTGGCCTCACCAACATTTTATAAAATTCCAACATTATATCCTTACTCTTACTGGCTGTTGCCTCACAGCGCCTGGGACCCTGGGTTCCATTCCAACCTCGGGTGATTGTGTGGAGTCTATACGTTCTCCCTGTGGGTTTCCTCCGGGTGCTCCGGTTTCCTCCCACAGTCCAAAAGACGTGCTGATTAGGTGGATTGGTCATGCTGAATTGTCCCTTAGTGTCCAAAGATGTGTAGGTTGGGTGGATTGGCCATGCTAAATTGCCCCTTAGTGTCCAAAGATGTGTAGGTTAGGTGGATTGGCCATGCTAAATTGTCCCTTAGTGTCCAAAGATGTGCAGGTTAGGTGGATTGGCCATGCTAAATTGCCCCTTAGTGTCCAAAGATGTGTAGGTTAGGTGGATTGGCCATGCTAAATTGCCCCTTCGTGTCCAAAGATGTGCAGGTTAGGTGGATTGGCTGTGCTAAATTGCCCCTTAGTGTCCAAAGATGTGTAGGTTGGATTGGCCATACTAAATTGCCCCTTAGTGTCCAAAGATGTGCGGGTTAGGGGGATTGGCCATGCTAAATTGTCCATTAGGGTCCAAAGATGTGCGGGTTAAGTGGCTTAACCATGTTAACTTGCCCCTTAATGTCTAAAGATGTGCAGGTTAGTTGGATTGGCCATGCTAAATTGTCCCTTAGTGTCCAAAGATGTGTAGGTTAGGTGGATTGGCCATGCTAAATTGTCCCTTCGTGTTAGGGGGATGAACAGAGTTAATATGTGGAGTTATGGGAATAGGGCCTGGGTGAGATTGTTGTTGGTGCAGGCTCGATGGGCCGAATGGCCTCCTCCTGCACTGTTGGGATTCTGTGATCCCTAACGCTAAGCTCTGCCATTGAAGGCGCGTTTTCCACTGGTGTTCGCTGCAGCCTCATCTCCTTGCGCAAGACGCAACTGTCATCTCGTTAAGTTGGCCGCTCTAGGTCAGCGAGCGCACAAAAACCTAGCGTCCTTCTCTCAGACCGGAGCTCACGCTCAGGGCAACGGGAGGTGGGTGGGGGGAGAGGGGTGTGGAAATGGGGGGGGGGTTGTTGTTGGAGGCCTGGTCGGAGATAGTTGTGTGTGTGTGTATATACAGCTGTCCTGTGCAGACATTCCCACTTATTGCCAAATGGCAGTGACAGGAAAGGAAACCGTCACTTCCTGCGTTTGTCTTCGATCATTCCCCTCCAGATTGGTGACCTCCCCACCACGATCTCTTGTGACCTTTGCAGCCAGGGAGGGAAGTCTGTTCGCCGCTTCTCAAAAGAGAAGTTTATTTGAAGAAGAAAACAGCCAACAAACAAGCTACTTTCATTTCCTCAGAAGCTGCATCACGCTAACCACCTGGGGGGTGCGGGGGTGAGCGGATTCCGAAATACTGCCTCACCCAGGGGAAAGTGAGCAGTCGGCAACATTCCACTCCACAGGAAAGAGATAGAGAGTCCGGTGAACTGGTGCGGTGACAATAATCTCTCCCTCCCTCTCAATGTCGGCAAAACGAAGGAGATCGTTTAGAAAGGACAGCAGGACTAGAGGGCACAGCCTCAAGATAAAGGGGGGGGGCAGTTTAGTTCGGAGTTGAGGAGGAACTTCTTCACTCAAAGGGTGGTGAATCTCTGGAATTCTCTGCCCGTTGAAGTGCTGGAGGCTGCCTCGCTAAACATTTTTAAGACGCGGGTAGGTAGATTTCTGATAGACAGGGGAATTAGGGGAGAAAGCGGGAAAGTGGAACTGAGCCACTTCAGATCAGCCATGATCTTATTGAATGGCGGGGCAGGCACGAAGGGCTAGATGGCCTACTCCTGCTCCTATTTCTTATGTTCTTATGTCATCGACTTCAGGAAGTGTAAAGGAGAACATGTCCCTGTCTACATCAACGGGGATGAAGTAGAAAGGATCGAGTTCCTAGGTGTCCAGATCACCAACAACCTGTCTGGTCCCCCCCAATGCTGACACTATAGTTAAGAAAGCCCCACCAATGCCTCTACTTTCTCAGGAGGCTAAGGAAATTTGGCATGTCCGCTATGACTCTCTTTACAGATGCACCATAGATTGCATTCTTTCTGGTTGTATCACTGCTTATAGATCATAGAATCATAGAATCCTACGGTACAGAAGGAGGCCATTTGGCCCATCGAGTCTGTACAAACCACCACCCACCTCAGGCCCTATCCCCAGAACCCCACGTGTTTACCCTAGCTAGTTGCCCTAACACTCAGGGGCAATTTAGCATGGCCAATCCACCTAACTCGCACATCTTTGGACTGTGGGAAAAAACTGGAGCATCCGGAGGAAACCCACACAGACACAGGGTGGACGTGGTTGGTATGGGCTTCTGCTCTGCCCCAGACGGCAAGAAACTACAAAGGGTTGTGAATGTAGCCCAGTTCATCACTCAAACCAGCCTCCCATCCATTGCCTCTGTCTACACTTCCCGCTGTCTCAGGAAAAGCAGCCAGTATAATCAAGAACCCCATGCACTCTGGACATTCTCTCTTCCACCTTCTTCCGTCGGGAAACAGATACAAAACCCTGAGGATATGTACCAACCATTAAAGTACAGCTTCTTCCCTGCTGCTATCAGACTGATGAATGGACCTACCTCACATTAAGTTGATCTTGCTCTACACCCTAGCTATGACTGTGACACTACATTTTGCACTCTCTCCTTTCCGCCACCCGTATGTACTCTCTGAATGGTATGCTTTGTCTGTATAGTGCTCAAGAAACAATACTTTTCACTGTATGTTAATACATGTGACCATAATAAATCAAACAAAACTTTTCACTATCCCAATACATGTGACAATAATAAATCAAATCAAAGTGTGGAAACCATGATGAGATGCTGACGTTGGACTGGGGTGGGCACAGAAAGAAGTCTCACAACACCAGGTTAAAGTCCAACAGGTTTATTTGGAATCATGATCTCACTCACTCAAATGACGAAGGAACAGCGCTCCGAAAGATCGTGATTCCAAATAAACAGGTTGGACTTTAACCTGGTGTTGAGAGACTTCTGAAAGTGTGGCAAGGTAGTTTCACTGTCCGAAGGTCCTCCGTCCTTTTCCCCAACATGGAGTGTTTAAACCAATCTGTTCTGGAAATGTAACATGAACACTTGAGGCAGCTGAGTTCATTCCTGTAGCACCCTCCTCTGCATTCGCAAACCCTTGACAAAGGACGTCTCCCAGGGAGTGATGGTGTAATTGTTATAATCAGCCACTGGAGTGACTATCAGATGTAACAAACTGTAATCATTGTGTAAGCTTGTCACTGAGGGCTAATTACAGGGTGGGTAAGCCCAGAGTCACTCCCTCCACCAGCACTCATAGCGAAGGAGAAGCTCAAATACTTCTGAGGAGCCGGTGGCCTGGTGGTATTATCGTTAGACTATTAATCCAGAAACTCAGCTAACGTTCTGGGGATCCGGGTTCGAATCCCACCACGGTGGATGGTGGAATTTGAATTCAATAAAAAAAATCTGGAATTAAGAATCTATTGATGACCCATTGTTGGAAAAACCCATCTGGTTCCCTTTAGGGAAGGAAATCTGCCGTCCTTACCCTGGTCTGGCCTACATGTGACTCCAGAGCTCAGCAACTGCCCTTGGGAAACTAGGGATGGGTAATAAATACTGGCCCAGCCAGTGACACCCATGTCCCACGAATGGATGTAGTCAGACTGTTTCCCCGGGACACTGTCTGTTTCACTGTCAATACAGTGATTATGCTGGCTGCTTTTCCCGAGGCAGCGGGAAGCGTAGACGGAGTCAATGGATGGGAGGCTGGTTTACACATTAAGAACACAGTAAGAAGCCCAACAACACCAGGTTAAAGTCCAACAGGTTTATTTGGTGGTAAAAGCCACTAGCTTTCAGAGCGCTGCCCCTTCGTCCGATAAGTGGGAGTTCTGTTCACAAAATGGGGCATAGAAAGACACAAACTCAATTTACAAAATAATGGTGGGAGTGCGAGTCTTTACAGGTAATCAAGTCTTAAAGGTACAGACAATGTGAGTGGAGAGAGCGTTAAATACAGGTTAAAGAGATGTGTATTGTCTCCAGACAGGACAGTTAGTGATTTTACAAATCCAGGCCAGTCATGGGGGTTACAGATAGTGTGAGATGAACCCAAGACGCCGGTTGAGGCCGTCCTCATGTGTGCGGAACTTGGCTATCAGTCTCTGCTCAGCGATTCTGCGCTGTCACTTCAAGCGGTCACAGGCATTCGGCCTCTGATCTTTGGGTAAGCATTCTTCAAGGCGGCCTTCACGACACACGACAGCGCAGAGTCACTGAGCAGAGACTGATAGCCAAGTTCCGCACACGTGAGGACGGCCTCAACCGGGATCTTGGGTTCATGTCACACTATCTGTAACCCCCCACGACTTGCCTGGATTTGTAAAATCTCACGAACTGTCCCTTCTGGAGACAATACACATCTCTTTAACCTGTGCTTAACCCTCTCTCCGCTCACATTGTGTGTACCTTGAAGACTTGGTTACCTGTAAAGACTCGCATTCCCACCATTATTTTGTAAATTGAGTTTGTGTCTTTATATGCCACACTTTGCGAATACAACTCCTACTCACCTGACGAAGGAGCAGCGCTCCAAAAGCTAGTGGCTTTTACTACCAAATAGACCTGTTGGACTTTAACCTGGTGTTGTGAGACTCCTAGTCACAGCCTTCCATTCAGGAAAGCACCCCTCTACTGCTACCCTCTGTCTTCTATGGCCAATGATGTGGAGATGCTGGCGTTGGACTGGGGTAAACACAGTAAGAAGCCTCACAACACCAGGTTAAAGTCCACCAGGTTTATTTGGCTGTAAACGCCACTGGCTTTCAGGGTTTGCCCCTCTGTCAGATGAGTCTCACAACCTGGTGTTCTTCTTTCTATGGCCAAGCCAGTTCTGTATTCATCTTGCCAGCTCTCCTCCGATCCCGAGTGACTTCATATAGAAACTGAAAGCAGGAGTAGGCCATTCGGCCCTTCGAGTCTGTTCTGCCATTCATTATATTCATTGGCTGATCATCGAATACAAATCCTGATCCCCACCCCCCCCCCCCGATACTGGTTGCCGAAAGCGAGATTGATTATTATTGTTACTGATACCATCTTCACCGCACAATCAGCCCACGAGTTCTCCCAACTCTCTTCTTCTGCTCATCTTGGTGGGTTCAATTTTCTTCCCCTGATCACAGGCCGAGATTCAGCCAAAAATAGAACGTAACCCTCAGTGCGCCTTGCGGAGGCACAGATGGTCTGTTTGACAGCGCAACATATGTTGGAGATAAACCCCCCCCCCACCACTTCTCCATCCCTTTCCTGGCAGACTCCCCATAATTCCCTAATCCCCACAGTTCGCTGCGATTTAAGCAGGTACTGGGAAAGCTGGACATCTTTTTTTTGCTGTACAGGGCCATGGTGAGGCCACACCTGGAGTATTGTGTGCAGTTTTGGTGTCCTTATCTGAGGAAGGATGTCCTTGCTATAGAGAGAGTACAGTGAAGGTTTACCAGGCTGATTCCTGGGATGGCAGGTCTGTCATATGAGGACAGACTAAGTCGGTTAGGATTATATTCACTGGAGTTTAGAAGAGTGAGAGGGGGATCTCATAGAAACTTATAAAATTCTATCAGGGTTAGACAGGGTAGATTCAGAAAGAATGTTCCTGATGGTGGGGGGAGCCCAGAACTAGGGGGTCACAGTTTGAGGATAAGGGGTAAACCTTTTAGAACTGAAGTGAGGAGAAATTTCTTCACCCAGAGGGTGGTGAATGTGTGGAATTCACTCTCACAGAAAGTAGTGCGGCCAAAACGTTGTGTGATTTCAAGAAGAAATTAGATATAGTTCTTGGGGCTAAAGGGATCGAGGGATATGGGGGGAATCAGGATATTGGATTTGACAATCAGGCATGATCAGAGTGAATGGGGGCACAGGCTCGAAGGGCCTCCTCCTGCTTTTAGTTTCTTTGACACACGACGGGATTGCATTCCCAATAAACAGGGGGCAATTATCATTTCGCTTCTGTTGAAGTTTTTTTTGTGTTCCAAGTTGGCTGACATTAACACTGCAATGAAGTTACTGTGAAAATCCCCCGAGTCGCCACCCTCCTGTTCGGGTTACACTGAGGGAGAATTTAACTCCTAACCAGCACATCTTTCAGACTGTGGGAGGAAACCGGAGCACCCGGAGGAAACCCACGCAGACATGGGGAGAATGTGCAAACTCCACACAGACAGTGACCCGAGCCAGGAATCGAACCCGGGTCCCTGGCGCTGTGAGGCAGCGGTGCTAACCACCGTACCGTCATGCCGCCCTAAAAGATTGCTGCAATTATTTTGTTGATGATATTCTCATCCCTCTTTCTCTCATCTTCATTACTTACCTGAAGACAACAACTTTTCTTTAATTCATGGGCATCGCTGGCTGGGCCAGTATTTATTGCCCATCCCTAGTTGCCCGAGGGCAGTTGAAAGTCAACCACATTGCTGTGGCTCTGGAGTCACATGTAGGCCAGACCGGGGTAAGGATGGCAGATTTCCTTCCCTGAAGGGAACCAGATGGGTTTTCCTGACCATGGGTCACCAGTAGATTCTTAATTCCAGATCTTTTTTATTGAATTCAAATTCCACCATCTGCCGTGGCGGGATTCGAACCCGGGTCTCTAGAGCATTAGCTGAGTTTCTGGATTAATAGTCTAGCGATAATACCACTGGCTTTCCTCATCCAGAGCTGGTGGCTGGAAAAGGATGTGTACTGTCCCCCTGGCAACTAGCATCCCTTCGACAACCAGCATCCCCTTGGCAAGCGGTATCCCTCAGTAATCTGTGTCCCCTTGGCAACCAGTGTCCTCTCGGCAACCGGCCTCCCTTTGGCAACTGGCCTCCCCTCAGTAACCGGCCTCCCCTCAGTAACCAGTATCTCTTGGCAAACGCATCCCCTTGGCAAACGCATCCCCTTGGCAACCGGCATCCCCTCGGCAGCCAGGATCCCTCGGCAACCAAATTCCCCTCGGCAATCAGTGGCCCCCTCAGTAATTAGCGCTTGGCAAACTGATGTCGTCTTGGCAACCATCAACTTTCCAGCACTCCCACGCAGACCCAGTGACAGGTACCTCTGTGCCTCCACTGTCCCCTCGGCAACCGCTATTTCCTCAGCAACCAGAAAATCTCCTTGGCAACCAGAGTCTACTTGGCAACTGAGGGAATGGAAGAAGAAATTTTGGAACTTAGGCTAATGTCAGGCAAGATATCAATGAAGCCGCAACTGCTTCACGAACCCTCCAGGGTAGGAAGGGTGTAGGTGGCTGAGAAACTGTGCGGTGAAGGTGAATAGGAGATGCTGTTTGCCAAGGCGATGCCTGTTGCCAAGCGGAGGTTGGTTGCCAAGGGAGGCTGGTTACCAAGGCAATGCCTGTTGCCAAGGGAGGCTGGTTACCAAGGGGATGCCTGTTGCCAAGCGGAGGTTGGTTGCCAAGGGAGGCTGGTTACCAAGGGGATGCCTGTTGGAAAATCCCATGGGCAGGTGGGAAGGGTGGGGAAGCGGGAAATGCCCCGCTGGGCAAGGAGAGGGATATAAACTCACGATCTGTTCTTCTTGCCTCCCCTTCCTAGGAGAGTTCGCCAGCAGCCGAGCAGAATCTAACCATGAGTGGGGAGGCTGCCCAGGAGGGGGTGCCAGGGTCGCCCCCACCCAGCGCTGCCCGGAAGGAGTGCTACTTTGACCGGGTATCCGAGGATGATCCCGAGTACTTGCGGCTGAGGAACATGACCCCCACCCTGAGGCAGGACTTCAACCTGATGGAGCAGAAGAAGCGAGTGACGGTTATCCTGCAAAGCCCGGTGAGTGTTGCGCGTCGCACAGGCCTCATCGCCAAGGGCCCCCCCCGCGCTTTGGACGGACGCATGGTGTTCTGTAAATGATTCGCCCCACGGTTCGTGACATCCCCTCTGTCCCGTAGCCAAGCGCAGATCGTAACACCATGAAACCGTAAGAAATAGGACCAGGAGTAGGCCATTCAGTCCTTTGAACCCGCTCTGCCATGGGTTGATCTCACTCGGCGGCATAGTGGTTAGCACTGCATCCTCGCAGGGCAAAAGGACCTGGGTTCAATACCTGACTTGGGTGATTGCCAATGCAGAGTCTGCACGTTCTCCCCCTGTGCGTTTCCTCCAGGTGCTCCAGTTTCCTTCCACAGTCCGAAAGACGTGATGGTTAGATGGATTGGCCATGCTAAATTGCCCCTTAGTGTCTAAAGATGTGCAGGTTAGGTGGATTGGCCATGCTAAATTGTCCCTTAGTGTCTAAAGATGTGCAGGTTAGGTGGATTGGCTATGCTAAATTGCCCCTTAGTGTCCAAAGATGTGCAAGTTGGGTGGATTGGCCATGCTAAATTGCCCCTTAGTGTCCAAAGATGTGCAGCTTAGGTGGATTGGCCATGTTAAATTGCCCCTTAGTGCCGAAAGATGTGTAGGTTAGGCGGATTGGCCATGCTAAATTGCCCCTTAGTGCCCAAAGATGTGTAGGTTAGATGGATTGGCCATGCTAAATTGCCCCTTAGTGTCCAAAGATGTGCAGGTTAGGTGGATTGGCCATGCTAAATTGCCCCTTAGTGTCCAAAGATGTGCAGGTTAGGTGGATTGGCCATGCTAAATTGTCCCTTAGTGTCCAAAGATGTGCAGGTTAGGTGGATTGGCCATGCTAAATTGTCCCTTAGTGTCTAAAGATGCAGGTTAGGTGGATTGGCCGTGCTAAATTGCCCCTTAGTGTCCAAAGGTGTGTAGGTTAGGTGGATTGGCCATGCTAAATTGCCCCTTAGTGTCCAATGATGTGTAGGTTTGGTGGATTGCCCCTTAGTGTCCAATGATGTGTAGGTTTGGTGGATTGGCCGTGCTAAATTGCCCCTTAGTGTCCAGGTGCTCTGCTTTCCTCCCACAGTCTGAAAGATGTGCTGGTTAGGTGCTAAATTCTCCCTCAGTGTAACCCGAACAGGTGTCGGAGTGTAGCGACTAGGAGATTCTCACAGTAACTTCATTGCAGTGTTAATGTAAGCCTAACTTGTGACAATAATAAGTGAAGTTCAAAACTTTCACCAATCCACTGTCCTGCCTTATCTCCGTAACCTTTAATTCCCCAACTGACTAAAAACTCATCGATCTCAGCCTTCGAAATGTTCAAGGACTCGGCCTTCCTGAGGGAAAGAATTCCAAAGATTCACCCACTCTCTCTGAGAGAAAAAAAATTCCTCCTTAAATCCATCTTCAATAAGTCCCCCCTTATTCCGAAACTTTCAGAATACTGAGAGGCCCTGGATAGAGTGGACGTGGGGGAGATGTTTCCCATTAGTCGGAGAGATTCGGATCCAAGGGGCACAGCCACAGGGTAAAGGGGCGACCCTTTAGAACCGAGATGAGGGGGAATTTCTTCAGCCAGAGGGTTTGATGAATCTGTGGAACTCATTGCCACAGAGGAGGCCGGGTCACTGAGTGCATTTAAGACAGAGATAGATAGGTTCTTAATTGGAAAAGGGCATAAAAGCCACAGGGAAAAGGAGGGAGAATGGGCGTCGCTGGCTGGGCCAGTATTTATTGCCCATCCTTAGTTGCCCGACAGAATTTGAGAGTCAACCACATTGCTGTGGCTCTTGAGTCACGTGTAGGCCAGACCGGGTAAGGACGGCAGATTTCCTTCCCTAAAGGGAACCAGATGAGTTTTTCCGACAATCGACAATGGTCATCAGTAGATTCTTAATTCCAGATCTTTAATTTTAGATTCCCCTACCTTTGGGGAAAGATATTGACTATCTAGCTGATCTGTGTCCCTCATTATTTTATAGACCCCCTCAGCCTCCAGGGAAAAAAGTCCCAGTCTATCCAGTCTCCCCTTATAACCATCAAGTCCCGGTAGCATCCTAGTAAATCTCACCTTAAACCTATGCCCTCTGGTTTTAGAGTCCCCGACCTTTGGGATTAGACGTTGACTAACTACCCAGCTCAAAAATCCTCAAGGAATCCCGATAGATGTGTCCAGCATGATTTCCCCTTTCTAATTGGTTGATGCCGCCAATAAGGCCAGAGTCGAATAATCTGATGCGACATTTTGTGTCAATTGTGCGGCCTAGGCTAGGTATGAGGTAATGAGGCCTTTTGTTTACTCTCTCTCTCTCTCTGCCGTTAGGCTTTCAGAGACGAATTGGAAAGCTTGATTCAGGAACAGATGAAGAAAGGCAACGACTCAAGCAACCTCTGGGCCCTGCGGCAGATCGTGGATTTTATGACGAGCGGCCCTCTCGCGCTCCCCACGTCTCCACCCGGTAAGACTCACGGCAAAAGCTCCCGCCGCATTCCGCACAAACCTTCTCCTCCATTTTGGAGTTCTGGAGTCCCCCTCCCCTCCGATGCGCCCAGGTCACATCATCGACCGCTCTCCCACACAGACAGACCGGTCTCAAAACCCCTCGAGCCTACTGACCAAACCGCTGTCTTGAGAGTTTAGCAACCACTGCATTTATATAGCACCTCGATCATGGGAACATAAGAACCAGGAGAAGGAGTAGGCCATCTGGCCCCTCAAGCCTTCTCCACCATTCACTAAGATCATGGCTGATCTTTTCATGGACTCAGCTCCACTTACCCACTCCGCTCACCAGAACCCTTAATTCCAAAAAATAGCAAATGCACTAGCGGTATTTCCCTGCCCAGTTGAGGCTACTTCATTGATTTAAGACAAAGATAGATTGATTTTTGAACAGTAAAGGAATTAAGGGTTATGGTGAGCGGAGTGGGTAAGTAGAGCTGAGTCCACAAAAAGATCAGCCAAGATCTTATTGAATGGCGGGGCAGGCTCGAGGGGCCAGATGGCCTACTCCTGCTGCTAGTTCTTATGCTCTTATGTTCCTTTACTATTCAAAAATCTACCTATCCTTGCCTTAGAAACATTCAATGATGTAGCCTCAACTGGGCAAGGGAATTCCACAGATTCCCAACCCTTTGGGTGAAGAAGTTCCTCCTCAACTCAGTCCTAAATCTGCTCCCCCTTATTTTGAGGCTATGCCCCCTAGTTCTAGTTTCACCCGCAGTGGAAACAACTTCCCTGCTTCTATCTTATCTATTCCCTTCATTATCTTATATGTTTCTATAAGATCTTCTCTCATTCTTCCAAGATCTCCCCTCATAGATCAGATATTGTACCATATTCCCAAGGCACACCGTGGAATGTCCATCACCAAGATTTAGTCAAAAGAAGTTATTTTTAAGAGGCTATTAAAGGATGACAGAGCGGTGTTAAGTGGGAGAGGGGCAGCGGGGCGGATTCCAGAGCTTTGTGGGATCCCCCAGGCAGTTGAAGTCACGGCCGCCAATGGCGGAGAGGTTAATATCAAGGGTTACTCAATTGGAATTGGAGGAGTGCCAAGATCCTAGACGGTTACAGGGGCTGGAAGAGAGGGCAGAGTTGGGAGGGGTATGCAGCAGTGAGGGATTGGAAAAAGAATTCAAAGTTACTTTGTTGGAAGTCAGTGCAAGTCGTAAATTTGCTACCAAATGAGCTCTCTGGTGACCTAGAAGGCCGGTAACTCTTTTCAACTTATTCTTCCAAAAACAGGGGTGACAATGGTGGCACCAATCAATGATTTCCGAGCCACTGAGTCTTTGGCCTTGGTCAAGGGGGAAAGATTGATGCGCTGTAAAGTGGCCAGCATCTACCGGCTGTTGGACCTCTTTGGCTGGGTTCAGCTGGCCAACACATACATCACGGTGAGTAGTGTTGGTAAGGGCAATATTAATACCAAGGAGGCTCCACACCAAGCACAAAGGTTCAGGCCGGGCAACTCTAGAACAAGGTAACAGGCCTTTCTATCCAGGCCTCAGTTTGAGACAAGGCCTCAATGTTTCAGCTCGAGGTGAAGGGACATTGTCTGAGAATGGTCAGTGTGGGCAGCATCCGTATGAAATTCCTCACATCCACATGTTTGGAAGGGAGGCTTTGGGATTGTGTACGGAGTGGGAAAGGGCTTCCTCAGAACCCTGCCCATGTCTCCAGTTCACCAGTCAGGGATGTAATCCCTCTGTACTCTCTCTCTGACTGTTTGTCTTTCTCTCTCTCCCATTCTGTCTCTCTTCCTTATCCATCTCTCTCTTTCTGTCTCTCTCCGTCTCTCTCTCTCTCTCCCTCTGTCAGTTTCTCTGTCTTTCTCTTTCTCTCGCTTGCCCTCTGTTCCTCCTTCTATCCCTGCTCCAGTCTTTCTCTGTCTCTCTATCTCCCTTTCTCCATCTCTCTCTCTCCCTCACCCTCTCTCCCTCTCTCTGTTTCTTTCTCTCTGACAATCTCTTTATCTCCCTTACCCTGTCTCCCTCTCCCTCCCTCTCTCTCTTTCTTTTTCTCTGTCTATCTCCCATCTTTCCCTCTTTATCTCTCTCTCTCTCCCCTCCTCCCTCTCCCTCTGAATGTCTCCACATTTTTTCCCTTGCCCTCTGTCTGTCTCTCATTCTCTCTCTCTCGATCCTCCCTCTCTTTCTGTCCCTTTCACTCCCACTTCCTCTATCTCTCTCTGTGTCCCTGTCTCTCTTTCTCTCTCTCTCTGTCTCTCTCTTTCTCTCTCTCTCTGTCTCTCTCTCTCTTTCTCTCTCTCTCTGTCTCTCTCTTTCTCTCTCTCTCTGTCTCTCTCTCTCTTTCTCTCTCTCTCTGTCTCTCTCTTTCTCTCTCTCTCTCTGTCTCTCTCTCTCTCTCTGTTTCTCTCTTTCTCTCTCTCTCTCTGTCTCTCTCTTTCTCTCTCTCTCTCTTTGTCTCTCTCTCTCTCTTTGTCCCTCTTTACTCCTCCCTCTCCCTTTTTCTCTCTTACTCTCTCAGTCCCCTCCTCGCCCTCAATCTCCCTCTCTCTCTCTCCCCCTCCTCTCTCCCACTCCCTCTGTCTCTCCCCCTCTCTCTCCCACTCTGTCTCTCTCTTTCTCTCCCCCTCCCCTCTCCCTCTGTCTCTCACTTCTCTTTCTCTCCCTCTCTCTCCCCCTCTGACTCTCTCTCTCTCTCCCTCTCTGTGTCTACCCCCCTCCCTCCCTCTCTCTCTCCCTCTCTCTCTCTCTCCCCTTCTCCCTCTGTCTGTCTGTCTGTCTGTCTCTCCCCCTCTTTCTCCCTCTCCCCCTTCTCTCTCTCTCTCTCTCTCTCTCTCTGCCTCCCTCCGTCTCTCCCCCTGTCTCTCACTCTCTCAGTTTCAGGTTTGGGGTTTGAGTTGTGCTGTGGGTGTTGGTGTCTGGAACTGAATAACTTGCCCCTTACTGTGGCAGTGGAACAGGGTGTCTGTGAAGCTGTGTACACTGAGGGCCCTTGCTAAGTTCAGTGTTATATTCCTGTGTCCGTCTCTGTGCTTCCTGTGTGATTCCTCCCCTTCGGGACAACCTACTGAAGTGGAACTGGGAGTTTTACATTAATGTTTCTTTATCCTCAACACGTGTTGAGATTTTTCACACAATAGCGATAACATCCTGCTAGTGAAACTGTCGAGACACTGCCCACAGACAGGCCCTCACACTGTCTGGGAAGCCAGACAATCTGTCTGCTTAAGGACTGGGTTTGAACCATAGAATCCCAACAGTGCGAAACGAGGCCATTCAGCCCATCGAGTCAGCACCGAATTTCCGAAAGATCATCTTACCCGAGTCCTCCCCCTCCTGCCCTATCCCCATAACCCCACACATTTCGCATGGCCAATCCACCTAACCTGCACATCTTTGGACACTAAGGGGTAATTTAGCATGGCCAATCCACCTAACCTGCACATCTTTGGACACTAAGGGACAATTTAGCATGGCCAATCCACCTAACCTACACATCTTTGGACACTAAGGGACAATTTAGCATGGCCAATCCACCTAACCTGCACATCTTTGGACACTAAGGGGCAATTTAGCATGGCCAATCCACCTAACCTACACATCTTTGGACACTAAGGGGTAATTTAGCATGGCCAATCCACCTAACCTACACATCTTTGGACACTAAGGGACAATTTAGCATGGCCAATCCACCTAACCTGCACATCTTTGGACACTAAGGGGCAATTTAGCATGGCCAATCCACCTAACCTGCACATCTTTGGACACAAAGGGGCAATTTAGCATGGCCAATCCCCCTAATCTGCATCTCTTTGAACTTCCAGATGTTATTGCGGACACACAGCCAAAATGATGAAGAGTGCGGTTTGACCTTTTACTTCTGACACCATTTGGCTTCATGAAGGCCGATTTGCCAATGGTATCTTCAGCGTGACATTGTCCCTGGTGATAATGATGTCCAAAGCTCACCCCTGTGGAAGTGTTGGCCAATGGGAAAGGAGCCTTACCAGCCTGGGTGTGCCGTGTGCCGCCCCCCCTCTCCCCCACCCCGCTGGCAGCCATGTTGTCGCAGACATACTGACGTCACCCCCCCCCGCCATCCCCGTTGTGTTAAGGTACAGGGCATGTAGAATCGAGAGTACAGAAACCTTCGGGGTGAAGCAAAGGGAAGAAAATTCTCACTGGGATGGCAAATGAAGGATCTGGAAAAAGCATGTCCAATCCCGCCCAAAACCAAGGACGGAATTCTGGAAAAATGCTTTGTCCAGAGAGTGGGGAGATGGTGGAACCTGGCTGCCATGTGAGAGTTGGTTAGAGCCATAGAGGCTTACAGCATGGAAACAGGCCCTTCGGCCCAACTTATCCATGCTGCCCTTTCTTTTTACCCACTAAGCTCATCCCAATTGCCCGCATTTGGCCCATATCCCTCTATACCCATCTTACTCATATAACTGTCTAAAGGCTTTTTAAAAGACAAAATTGTTCCCGCCTCTACTACTGCCTCTGGCAGCTTGTTCCAGACACTCACCACTCTCTATGTGAAAAAAATTGCCCCTCTGGACCCTTTTGTATCTCTCCCCTCTCACCTTAAACCTCTGCCCTCTAGTTTTAGACTCCCCTACCTTTGGGGAAAAGATATTGACTACCTAGCTGATCTGTGCCCCTCATTATTTTATAGACCTCTATAAGATCACCCTTCAGCCTCCTACGCCCCAGGGAAAAAAGTCCCAGTCTATCCCAGCCTCTCCTTATAACTCAAACCATCAAGTCCTGGTAGCATCCTAGTAAATCTTTCCTGCACTCTTTCTAGTTTAATAATATCCTTTCTATAATAGGTGACCTGAACTGTACACAGTTAGGGTTAAAATAGATAGATAGATTTGATTAGGATGGCGGTCAAAATTTACGGGGGGGGGGAGGTGGGGGTGGGGGGAGAAGTGGCAGGAAAGCCTACATGAATGTCGCCATGAATCTATTAAATGGCGGAGCAGGCCAGAGGGGCCGAATGGCCTTCCCCTGCTCCTGTTTCTTTGTGGTCTCACCTCTCTTTTCTCTCTGTGTGTTTGGCTCCAGCTCAGAGTGAACAAGGAACAGGACCACTTTCTCATCATTCCCAGGGGAGTGTCCTATGGAGAGGTCTCTGCCTCCATCCTGGTGAGTACCTTGAGCAATGGCCTCGGACTTTAACCCTTCACCTCCCCTCACCCTCTCGTTTCCTATTTCCTCCTCTTCCAAGGCCAAGTCAAGGCCTGAATTGCAGGGCCGAGGCCTTAGGCCCATCTGCTAAGACCCAGGCCCAAGGTGTTTTCTGAAGTTAGGCTAGATCCTAAGCTTAACATTTGGATTTGGCATGAGTGAACATAAAATGTTTCACTCCAGGTATGATTTAAGTGACCCACTAGGGAGCTTTTATCAGACAAAGTCTATTTAAGAACACAGTTCGCATAGAATAAAAAGATTTAGCATAACTTTTACCAATTACAAAAAAATCCAACCTGATCATAGGATTTACGGCACCAGAGACAGTCCCTTTGGCCCAAACTGGTCTTTGCCGAACAAAAGGCCCATCTAAGTTAATCCTCTTTGCCTGCATTTGGCCCATATCCCTCCAAACCTTTTGTATCCACGTGTCTGTCCAAATTCCTTTTAAATTTTGTGAATGTCCATGCCTCAACCATTTCTTCCAATAGCTCAGTCCACACACGTACCACCCTCTGTGTAAAAATGTTGCTTCCCATTAATTCTTTCCCCTCTTATACTCATGCCCTTTAGTTCTCGATTTCCCCAAGCCTGGGAAAAAGGCATTCACCCTATCCATGCCTCTCACAGTCTTATATAATCTCTATAAGGTCACCCCTCAGTCTTCTGCACCCTGAAGAAAATGTCCTAGCCTGTCCAATCTTTCCCTATAACTCAGTCCCTTGAGTCCTGGCCACATCCTTGTAAATCCCTTCTGCTCTCTCTCTCTCCAGTTTAATAATAACATAGTTCCTATAGCAAGGTGACCAAAACTGAACACAATACTCCAGGAGCAGCCTCACCAACATCCCGTACAACTGCAGCATAACTTCCCAACTTGTATACTTACTCGTCTGACTGATGAAGGCCCATATTATAAACCTTAACATCAACCTATCTATACTGTTCCAAGTTAAACAACACCCACAAACATACACCGCCTTCTTGTCTTAGCGCAAAAAGCAAGTATGCCCATGTGGTGCTGGATTTTGCAACTTTTTAACACCTGCTGTGAATTGCTCCTTTGAATGTTGGATTAAAACTCTGAGGCTTCCCAGTCCTGGAACTTTCAGGATAGAGACAGAGCGAGGTAGAGACACTGCCTGTCTCCAGCAGCTACTTGCGAGCAACTCACAAACTGCAGAATTTCCAACTCCAGAGAGAGAGAGGGGAAAACGAGAGAAACTGCTTTCTGTCTCATGTCCAAACAGCATCTGAGAAAAATGAAGCTAAATCCTAGGACTTTTCCGAGGGGGCAGAAAAAGATCCCCCTGACCTGTCAATAATGCTCCACTCAGCAATTCCAAAAGGATTATAAAACCCTAGGACACTGCATTAGGCCGGATTAAAAGTAACATGACGTTGATTATATTGCTTTAGTAACACAGGACATCAGCAATAAACAAATCAGTGCCAATAAAATACTCAGAGTTGCTGGAAAAAACCTGCAAGGAGACATGATTAAAATGCATTTATTAAAGGCACAGTATCGTCACACCTCCCCTTGATCTTGCTAGCTCTTTACATTGTGTGATGATATAGGGTTGTTCTCCTTTCAGATGTATTGCCAAATCTCCAAAGAGGAATACCTTGCCTTGTAATCTATTAAAGATGTGTGGGAAAGTGTGAACTGTTCTTCGATAACGTTTTGAATCATAGAACCTACAGTGCAGAAAGAGGCCCTTTGGCCCATTGAGTCTGCACCGAACACAATCCCATCCAGGCCCTACCCCCATATCCCTACATATTATACCCACTAATCCCTCTAACCTACACCTCCCTGGACACTAAGGGGCAATTTCTTAGCATGGCCAATCAACCTAACCCGCACATCTTTGGACTGTGGGAGGAAACCAGAGCACCTGGAGGAAACCCACGCAGACACGAGGAGAGTAGCTAGTAGTTAACTAACACAAATACCTGAAATGCACTTTAAAATGACCACTCAACAATGTATTTATTTAACTAACCAGGAACTTTAACTAAGCAAGTAACAAACCAAACAAAATAAGATTGGAATGGATTGTTGTTTAAATAAATACAATACTCATTCATTAGCAAAAAATATATAATAATAGAATTCCATCACTCTTAAAAATAAAATACAACCAGGTTTTTTGGCTTTTGGAAACTTTTTGGAGTTCTTTCATGGATTCCTTCTATCTGTAAGTTCTTTTAAATTTGATACCCTTTGCTGGGTAGAGACAGGATGGAGAGCTGCTCTCCCCCTCTTGGCTTGAGAGGTGGCAGTTACTAATCAGCTGTTTTTCTCTTTGCCCTGTCTTTTATACCCGTGGCGACCTATCAATTTTCCCACAACAGGATTGGTCTGATTTTTTTCAACACCATCAAATTCAAATCTCATAGGTTCTTGGTAGCTGAGTTCTTGCTTTCAACTGATTGGGCAAAATTCAAACATTCAAATGCCTGAAGCCTGTTACCAAGGCAATCCTGCTGTCTTGCTTTAGATGCAAATGTTTCAGTCTGGGAACTCTGTGTATACTTTGTGTCTTAAGCCTAGAAGTGCTGAAACAAAGCCAGATTTTAACAGGACCACGCAATGTTTTGTTCTTCTAGCATTTTCTTTACATTCTTCACATCTTCATAAATTCAACTTCACAACAATTGCTTGATACTCCCATTCCGTGCCCCTCTTCTCCTCCTCCCCACCTCCCCAACCTTGCACCCTTTCGAGACACTGAAAGAGTTGTCCCCCTAATGGTCTCTCAATTGTCCACAGGTCAAGGTGAACATCCTGGGAGGTGTGGTCAACCAGGGCAGCAGCAATCTGCCCGTGGACTGCACCGGATTCAGCCTACACTCGGCGATATATGCAGCCCGCCCCGATGTCCGGTGTATAATCCACTTGCACACTCCGGCTACTGCCGCGGTGAGTATTTCCAACATTGGTTTCTTACTTTGCACTGTGTTACTGAACATTCCACCGAAATGGCCAGCACTGTCTCGGTGGTATCGGTCCGATTGACGTCGCTCCCATTCGGTCATCCTGAATCCAGATTCCTTCCTACTGTGGGAAGTCCTTGTATCTCAATCAGGGCATCTTACGCATCAACAAGATATCCTTTACAATTGACTCTCTGTCATTGCGATTATTTATCCTTGATATCTGCGTTACCTTGTGGAGATAGGAGCTGACTTGTTTTCACTCCTGTCCCTCAGTTTAATAAGCACACATGTTTAAAAATCAGACAAACTGCTCTGAAAAAACAAGAGTTCTTCTTGTAAGAGCCTTCAGAGATAAGCACCAAGGCCATTAGTCTGAGCAAATTCATTAAATCAGACATCGGTAACTGGAAAAAGGGAGTGAGACACACAGACTCAGGCATACGGTGGCACAGTGGTTAGCACTGCTGCCTCTCAGTGCCAGGGATGTGGGTTTGATTCCAGGCTTGGGTTGCAGTCTGCGCAGAGTCTGCAGCTTCTTCCTGTTTCCTCCCACAGTCCGAAAGAGGTGCTGGTGAGGTGTTAAATTCTTCCTCAGGGTAACCCGAACAGGAGTGTGGCGACTAGAGGATTTTCACAGTAACTTCATTGCAGTGTTAATGTGAGCCTTACATGTGACTATTTTTACTTTTAAGCTGGGACAATGATAATTTGTAACAATGATGGATTAAGTCTTCACGATGGTGACACAAGTGGAAGGTGACTCTGATTGGTTTTAGTATCTGAATGATGTAACCTTAACGAGTGACTGTGAGCGGATAGAGATAACTCTTATACTTCGGTTAACCATGATGTGGAGGTGCCGGTGATGGACTGGGGTAAACACAGTAAGAAATCTCACAACACCAGGTTAAAGTCCACCAGGATTATTTGGAATCACGCACTTTCGGAGCGCTCTGAAAGTCCGTGCTACCAAGTAAACCTGTTGGACTTTAACCTGATGTTGTGAGACTTCTTACTGTTCTTTGACTAGTATATGCTAACTATTTGTAATTGAATCTGAAACTATAACTGTTTATAGAATCATAGAATCCCTACAGGACAGAAGGAGGCCATTCGGCCCACAAGCCTGCACCAACAATAATCCCGCCCAGGCCCTATCCCTGTAACCCCATGAATTTACCCTTCTAATCCCCCTGATGCTAAGGGGCAATTGAGATGGCCAATCCACCTAACCTGCGCATCTTTGGCAGAAACCGGAGCACCCGGAGGAAACCCACGCAGACACGGGGAGAATGTGCAAACTCCACACAGACAGTGACCCCAAGCCAGGAATCGAACCTGAGTCCCTGGCGCTGTGAGGCAGCAGTGCTAACCACAGTGCCACGTGCTGCCCAAATGTGTATTCCTGAATTCGGCACTCTGGCTAGGTACAGACCGTGAACTCTGACTCCGTACCATATAGCTTGCACTAAAACAGCTGTTTAAGATATCTCTGTGACTCGCTCTGGTTATGTGAAGGGTAAAGTTGTGCACGGTTAAAAGGCCCCAGCAACAGTCCCTGAGAATTTTCCCTTTCCCTTTCCAGGTGTCCGCCATGAAGTGTGGCATCTTACCCCTATCCCACGAGGCCTTGCTAATTGGTGACGTGGCCTACTATGAATACAATGGAGCCCTGGATGAAGAGGAAGATAGGATCCAACTACAGAAGTGCCTGGGCCCCACCTGTAAGGTATCGCACACTTTCACTGGTTTGAGATCTGATGTATTTTTCCTTTCCAAATTGTCCCCTGCCCATCTCAGTGACCCGTACATGAGACAATCAACATAGAGTCTTTGATTTTGATTTTATTTTATTTATTATTGTCACATGTACTGGGATACAGTGAAAAGTATTGTTTGATTTATTATTGCCACGTGTATTGGGATACAGTGAAAAGTATTGTTTGATTTATTATTGTCACATGTACTGGGATACGGTGAAAAGTATTGTTTGATTTATTATTGTCACGTGTATTGGGATACAGTGAAAAATATTTTTTCTTGCGCGCTATACAGACAAAGCATACTGTTCATAGAGAAGGAAAGGAGAGAGTGCAGAATGTCGTGTTACAGTCATAGCTAGGGTGTAGAGAAAGATCAGCTTAATGTGAGGTAGGTCCATTCAAAAGTCTGACAGCAGCTGTTTTTGAGTCGGTCGGTACGGGACCTCAGACTTTCTTTTTCCCGATGGAAGAAGATGGAAGGGAGAATGTCCGGGGTGCGTGGGGTCCTTAATTATGCCGGCTGCATTTCCCGAGGCAGCGGGAAGTGTAGACGGAGTCAATGGATGGGAGGCTGGTTTGGGTGATGGTCTGGGCTACGTTCACCACTTGTAATTTCTTGCAGTCTTGGGCAGAACCTCAGAGCAAGACAAACCATCCGCCCACCCCCCTGTATCATCCCAACTCAATCTGGACTGGAAGCCGTGGCCAGGGGAAGAGCCGGCCATCTTTTTGGCCAGAATCCCTCTTCGGTCAGTGCTGCCACCTCCCCCCCCCGCCCACTTCCCCACAAGAGGAAGACAGGTAACTTGGCTTCCAGGTGTGCCCTGGATGGGAGTGATGAGAGAGGCGTTGGGGCCAGGCCAGGAAGGGGAGGACATACCTTGGTGAGGAGGCACACCTCCCCCCCCACCCCCTGTATCCGCCACCCCCCCTCCAGCTTTCCCACCCAAGCAGGCTAACCTGACTGGCACCTCCCCGCGTGCCCTGGCCTCCAATCAGTGTCCAGGGAATTGTGACTGGGCTGCTGCCATCCCAGGGTGTGCCATCTCCCTGTCAAGTTGCAGTCAGGCCACGATGGCAGGGACTGGGCAGACGGACGGGCAGTGGGATGGCCACCCGCTGAAATGTATAGGACCCCCCCCCCACCAATCCCCCAGCCAACCCTCCCTCCAAAGGCCATTAAATTCTGCACCATCCCTCGCGGTGGGACAGCAACTCTCCAAAGTCCCAGTTTCCCCCTCTCTCCCAGAATTCCCAGGTTTCATCTCTCCGAAAATCCCAGTTTCCCTGACTCCCAGAGTTTCCAGTTTCCTTTCTCCGAGAATTCCCAGTTTTCTTCTCTTCTGGAGTTCCGTCTCTCTCGGGGATTCAGAGTCTCTCAGAATTCCTAGATTCCATCCCTCCTGGTGGTTGGGGGTGGGGGGTGGGGAGCGTCACTCGTGGAGGCGCACTGGAGCATTGACTTTGTATTTCCCTCTTGTGTTAAGGTTCTACTCTTAAGAAACCACGGGGTGATAGCCCTCAGCGAAACTGTGGAAGAAGCGTTCTACAAAATCTACCACCTTCAGTCAGCCTGCGAGATACAGGTAACCTTCCAATCCCCCGACCATTCTGCTAATCACTCCTCGAGACCAGAAAATAGGATCTGGAAAAGGCCATTCAGCCCTGACAGCCCTTCATGGCTGATCTTCTATCCCATCATCTTACCCCAGCGCTTTGTCTCTCCACACCCCTTGACACGTCTAGAAATCGAAAGTATTAAAGTTTACGTGTGTGAAAATCCTCTAGTTGCCACAGTCCTAAATGGCCTCTCCCATATCCTCAACTTGGTCTCGTTCTAGAAGAAGCAATATCCCTGCATCCAGTCTCTCCAGCCCTGTCAGGATTTTGTACCTTCCAACGAGACCCCCTCTCGTTCTTCTAAACAGCAAATACAGGCCCAGTAGACCCAATCCCGCCATCCCAGGAATCCCTACAGTGCAGAAGGAGGCCATTCAGCCCATCAAGCCTGCACTGACAACAATCCCACCCAGGCCCTAACCCAGCAATCCCACATATTTACCCCATGAATTCCCCTGACGCTAAGGGGGCAATTTAGCATGGCCAATCCACCTAACCTACACATCTTTGGACACTAAGGGGCAATTTAGCATGGCCAATCCACCTAACCTACACATCTTTGGACACTAAGGGGCAATTTAGCATGGCCAATCAACGTAGCCCCCCCACATCTTTCAGACTGTGGGAGGAAACCCAAGCACCCAGAGGAAACCCATGCAGAGAACGTGCAGACTTCACACAGACAGTGACCCAAGCTGGGAATTGAATCTGGGCCCCTGGCGCTGTGAGGCAGCAGTGCTAACCACTGTGACGCCCATGGACTACAGCGATTCAAGATGGCAGCTCACCGCCACCTTCTGAAGGGCAAACCAGGGATGGGAAATGAATGCTGGACCCAACCAGCGATATCCATGTCTGGCGAATGAGTAAAAGAAAAATTCTATCTTCCAAGTTTTTGTCCGCTCACTTATCCTGCCTGAATCCCGCTGTTTCACTTTGTGTCATCCTCACCACTTACCTTCCCACCCTTTATTCTGAAATTCTGTCCCCTGGTTCCCCCTCAGGGGGGAAAACTCGGCCCAAACGTTCCTCTGCATTCACTCCCTCATCTAGGCAATTAACAATCATTGCCAAACAATCAAAATTCGACTCTGAAAGAGCCATTCTTCCAAAAGAAACTTCCATTTAAACTGAATCCAACACCTGGAAAGAAAAGGATGTGGGGGTTAGGTTGACTGGAAGTCCAAAGATGTGGGGGTTAGGTTGATTGGCCATGCTAAAAATTGCTCCTTAGATCCTGCGATGCGTAGGGTAGAGGGATTGGTGGGTAAATGTGTGGGGGTGTGGGATTGGGGCGAAGGTGGGTTTGTGCTCAGTGCAGACTCGATGGTCCAAATGGCCTCTTTCTGCACTGTAGGGACTCTATGATTTCTAAAACACAAACCTGCGCCCCACGCACTGTCTTTGAGTCCAATTGTCCCAAATCAAATAAGGAATATCGATTTTAATCCTGTAAAGAACCCCCAGTCGTTAACACCCAGGCCGGAATCTCCACGGTGTTTTATGAAGTTATCCTAGATCCAGTTTTTACCTTTGATGGCACAGTGGTTAGCACTGCTGTGTCACAGTGCCAGACAGCTGGGTTCGATTCCCGGCTTGGGTCACTGTCTGAGTGGTGTCTGCACATTCTCCCCGTGTCTGCGTGAGTTTCCTCTAGTTGCTCCAGTTTCCTCCCACAGTCCAAAAGATGTACTGGTTAGGTGCTAAATTCTTCCTCAGTGTAACCCGAACAGGAGTGTGGCGACTAGGGGATTTTCACAGTAACTTCATTGCAGTGTTAATGTAAGCCTGTTTGTGGCACTGATAAATAAACTTTAACAAATAAAATGATTTTAGCTTTACGGTGAGCATAAGGTCTTTCACCCCACATATGATTCAAATGACACATTAGGGAGCCTTTCTCAATGTCTATTTAAGACATTTTATCAATGTCTAATTTGTTGTGTTAGAACATAACAAAAAGAATTAGCATAACTTCTACCAATTACAAGAATCAAGCATGACACAGTATAACTCTTAACAGCAAGCTACCTCTGTTGTTCCAAGTTAAATACCAGCCCACAGATGTACACCCATCTTCAGACTTAGCACAAAAAGCAGATTTTTGATGCCAGATTTTGTAGCTTTTGAACACCTGCTGTGAATTGGTTATTTGAATGTTGGATCAAAATTCTGGCAGCTCTCAGTGCTGGAACTTTCCAAAAAGCCTTTGGAGAGAGAGAGAGAGAGAGGGAGAGAGAAAGAGAGACAGAGTGAGACAGATAGACAGTGCCTTCTTCCACCAGGTCCTGGAGAAACTAAAACTAAAATTGAAGCATAGCTGCCCCTAACTACATATATAAAGTGTCAATCATCTCCAAAACACCTCCACCCAGCAATTCTCAAAGGGAGCTAAAATGCTAGGACACAGCATTAGGCCAGATTAAAGATAAACATGATGTCCAGTACATTGCTTCAGCAACAATTAGAGGACACCAGTTACAGACATCACGGCACCAACGCAAACCTGCAGAGAAACAAGATTAAAATGCATTTCTTAAAGGCACGGTATTGTCACAATTCTATTTGAGAAATCCCTCCATGGCGACATGCTCCTTGCAGATGGCGACGTTTAACCTCTCGCGTCTCATTTGCAGGTGGCATGCCTCTCCAGTGCAGGTGGAGTGGACAACGTCCACCTTTTGGACCGGGACCAGTTCAAGCCTCACGAAATGGGCTCGGTGGGCTGGGCGGGCAACACCTTTGGACCCATGCAGAAGAGTCGAGTGGGTGAGCATGAGTTCGAGGCTCTGATGAGGATGCTGGACAACCTGGTGAGTGGATTGGCGCTCGTGTTGAAGCGTTTAAGTTCTCCTCACTGCCAGGGAGTGAATTTGCATGAGGAGATGCGGGACACACAAGTGAGGTGCGCAGAAGCTAGCGAATATAGCATACACCAACTGTTATTAACAACTGTTATTACCAATTGTTATTAAGAACTGTGATTAACAAATGTTATCAGGAAGTATTTATTATGTTAAGAAAGCTGGCATGTGGTTTCAGCTTTTTTGGTCCGTGAGCTTGGTGCCGGGAAGTCTGGAGGATGCCCGAGCAAAGAGGTCAGGTTTTCTGAATTTGTTTGAACGCGTGGAAGATCAGCTTGGTGGCACTGTGGTTAGTTAGCACTACAGCCTCACAGTGCCAGGGAGTGGGTTCAATTCCTGGTCTCAGATTACTGACTGTGTTTGCACATTCTGTGTCTGTATGGGTTTCCTTTAGGTGCTCCGGTTTGATGGCCTACTCCTGCTCCTATTTCTTATGTTCTTACGTTCAAAGCCCAAACGATGTGCAGGTTAGGTGGATTGGCCATGCTAAATTGCTCCTTAGTGTCCAAAGATGTGCAGGCTGGGTTGATTGGCTATGCGAAGTTGCCCCTTAGTGTCAGGGGGACTAGCAGGGAGGGGATAGGGCCTGGGTGGGATTGAGGTTGGCGCAGACTTGATGGGCTAAATGGCCTCCTTCTGCACTGTGGGGATTATGTGATTCATGCATTATTAATGAGGCTTTACCACCCTTGAAGTAAAGAGATGGGTTACAAAGGGGTTTGTAAGCTCGTGATTTGGGGATGAGAGAAAAAATGTCTAGTGGAAAAATAAATTGTGCTGTTGCCTAGCGACAGGAGCCAGCAACACACAGAGAAAGACAGAAAATAAGTTAAACATATTAAGAAGATGTTCTAAACTCTCAGATAAGGCTGCTTGGGTGCTGATTTTTGATAATTCCTGGATTTTGCCAATGTTTGAAGTAATAGTGAGTTTTGGGGGCGTTTTGTGGTTTCTCTGGGAGATACAACAGCTGGGAAGAAAGCTTTATACCCAATTTCAACAATTCCCTGAGCTGCACAGGAGCCTGTTCAGGTAGGCCTCAGTAGCAGAAGTACCACAAACTGCAGCCATACCCTATAATCTGGTATCACCATCGACCCTCGTCATTCATAGATCATTCAGTCCATTGAGTCTTTATCCAGGTAATCTCCGCAACCCTACATTTACCGTGGTATTCTCCCTGACACTAAGGGGTAATTTAGCATATCCTAATCCACCTAACCCGCACATCTTGGGACAGTAAGGGGCAATTTAGCATGGCCAATCCACTTAACCTGCACATCTTTGGACATTAAGGGGCAATTTAGCATGGCCAATCCCCCTAACCAGCACGTTTTTCGGACTGTGGGAGGAAACTGGAGCACCCAGAGGGAACCCACGCAGATACGGGGGAGAACGTGCAAACTCCGTCCCAGAGTTTTCATGTTGCAGCTGTACAAAACTCTGGTGCGGCCGCACTTGGAGTATTGCGTACAGTTCTGGTCGCCGCATTATAAGAACGATGTGGAGGCATTGGAAAGGATGCAGAGGAGGTTTACCAGGATGTTGCCTGGTATGGTGGGAAGGTCTTATGAGGAAAGGCTGAGGGACTTGAGGCTGTTTTCATTAGAGAGAAGAAGGTTACGAGGTGACCTGATTGAGGCATACAAGATGATCAGAGGGTTAGATAGGGTGGACAGTGAGAGCCTTTTACCTCGGATGGTGATGGCTAACACGGGGGGACTTAGCTTTAAATTAAGGGGTGGTAATTATAGGACGGATGTCAGAGGTAGGTTCTTTACTCAGAGGGTAGTAAGGGCGTGGAATGCCCTGCCTGCAGCAGTTGTGGACTCGCCAACTTTAAGGGCATTCAAATGGTCAGTGGATAGGCATATGGATAACATTGGAATAGTTTGGGTTAGAGGGTCATTAGATTGGTTCCAATGGTCGGCGCAACATCGAGGGCCGAAGGGCCTGGACTGCGCTGGAATGTTTTATGTTCTTGAGTTTGGGAAGCAGGCAACTGAAGGAATGGCCAGGATTGAAATCAGGACAAGCTCTGGAAGCCAGAATCGGAGGAACGTGGAGATCTCGGAGTGTTGTGGGGACTGGTTGAGGCAACAAAGAGAGGGAGCGTGGTTGGGGAGTGGAGGTGAGGAGACAGTGCATGATGAGGGCTTTGAAATAAAGGAGGAACATTTTAAAATTGAGACATTGCTTGACTGGGACCAGTGTAGGTCAGTGCGCACAGCGGAAGGTGTGAGAAATAAGGGATTGGGAATATGCTGTGTACTGGGACGCAGAGGTTTGGATTTATTTGAATTTACGAAGGTAAGAATGTAGGAGAGCGACCAGGGGTGTTTTGGAATAATCACAGAGTCATAGAGACAAATAGCACGGAAACAGGCCCTTCGGCCCGATCCATCTATGCTAACCAGGTTCCCGAAACTCAACTAATCCTATTTGCCTGCAACCCTTTCCCATCCGTGTATCTATCCAAATTCCTTTTTAAATGTTGTCATTGTACCCGCCTCTACCCCCTCCCCTGGCAGCTCATTCCACACACACACCACCCTCTGGGTGAAAAAGTTGGCCCTCAGGTCCCCTTTCCCCTCTCACCTTTAACCTGTGCCCTCTAGTTTTGGACTCCCCTACCCTGGGGGAAAGCTATTCACCTTATCTCTGCCCCTCATGATTTTATAAACCTCTATAAGGCTCATCCCTCATCCTCCTACGTTCCAGGGAAAAAGTCCCAGCCTCTCCTTATAATACAAAGTCCCCAGTCTCGGTAACATCCTTGTAAATCTTCTCTGCACCTTTTCCAGTTTAATAACTTCCTTCCTGTAGCAGGGGGAGCAGAATTCATAGAATCATTCGACCCACCGAGTCTGCACTGATCACAATCCCATCCAGACCCTGTCTCTATACCCCTCGCATTTACCCTGCTAGCCCCTCGATACTGAGGCCGATTTTAGCATGGCCAATCAACGTAACCCATACGTCTTTGGAGTGTACGCAGAATTGTGGCCTGGACAATATCTTGTACGGTTGTAACGTAACATCTGAACTCCTGTGCCCAATTCTCTGACCGGTGAAGGCAGGTATGCCAAATGTACCACTCTGTTTACCTGTGACGCCTCCTTCAAGGAGCTATGTACCTACACCCCTCAGTTCCTCTGTTTGACAACGCTCCGCAGGCTCCTACCATTGACTATGGCATGTAGCGAAAGCATGGATGATAGTTTCATAAGCAGGAGATCTGAGAGAGGACCAGAAGTCGATATAGACAGAGGAAGAGAGAGAGGGTACCTATTTAATTGGGAATGAGGAGATGATAGAATTCAAAGAGTAGTGGAAGGATGTTTTTCTGGCTAGGTTCTGTGTATAGTGTTCTGCAGGGATCCACACTGAGAACTCTTCCTCTTTGTAATATATATAAATTACTTGGATGAAAATATAAGTGGCTGGGTTAGTAAGTTTGCAGACAACACAAAGATAGGTGGAGTTGTGGATACTGTGAAAGGTTGTCAAAGGATACGGTGAGGTATAGATTCTAGATTTTTTTATTGAATTCAAATTCCACCGTCTACCGTGGCGGGATTCGAACCCAGGCCCCCAGAGCATCAGCTGAGTTTCAGGATTAATAGCATAGCAGCACTGTGCCACAGTGGTTAGCACTGCTGTCTCATATCACCAGGCATCCAGGTTCGATTCCCGGCTTGGGTCACTGCGCAGAGACTGGACGTTCTCCCTGTGTCTGTGTGGGTTTCCTCCGGGTGCTCTGGTTTCCTCCCACAGACCAAAAATGTGCAGGTTAGGTGGATTGGCCATGCTAAATTGCCCCTTAGTGTCCAAAGATGTGTAGGTTAGGTGGATTGGCCATGCTAAATTGCCCCTCAGTGTCCAAAGATGTGCATGTTAGGTGGATTGGCTGTGCTAAATTGCCCCTTAGTGTCCAAAGATGTGCATGTTAGGTGGATTGGCCATGCTAAATTGCCCCTTAGTGTCCAAAGATGTGCAAGTTCGGTGGATTGGCCATGCTAAATTGCCCCTTAGTGTCCAAAGATGTGTAGGTTAGGTGGATTGGCCATGCTAAATTGCCCCTTAGTGTCCAAAGATGTGTAGGTTAGGTGGATTGGCCATGCTAAATTGCCCCTTAGTGTCCAAAGATGTGTAGGTTAGGTGGATTGGCCATGCTAAATTCCCCTTAGTGTCCAAAGATGTGTAGGTTAGGTGGATTGGCCATGCTAAATTGCCCCTTAGTGTCCAAAGATGTGTAGGTTAGGTGGATTGGCCATGCTAAATTCCCCTTAGTGTCCAAAGATGTGTAGGTTAGGTGGATTGGCCATGCTAAATTCCCCTTAGTGTCCAAAGATGTGTAGGTTAGGTGGATTGGCCATGCTAAATTGCCCCTTAGTGTCCAAAGATGTGTAGGTTAGGTGGATTGGCCATGCTAAATTCCCCTTAGTGTCCAAAGATGTGTAGGTTAGGTGGATTGGCCATGCTAAATTGCCCCTTAGTGTCCAAAGATGTGCAGCTCAGGTGGATTGGCCATGCTAAATTGCCCCTTAGTGTCCTAAGATGTGTGGGTTAGGTGGATTGGCCAAGCTAAATTGACCCTAGTATCAGGGGGATTCACAGAGTAAATATGTGGGGTTACGGGAATAGGGCCTGGATGGGATTGTGGTTGGTGCAGACTCGATGGGCTGAATGGCCTCCTTCTGCACTGTAGGGGTTCTATGATAATATCACTAGGCCAAACCAACCCCCTAGAGTTTTTTGAATGTTGTTTTTACAACATGCAAGCTTCGGGGGCGTAGTGCATTTGAGATTGGACTAAGGGGAGACGATGGCCTCGTGGTATTATCGCTAGACTATTAATCCTCGGTGAATGTTCTGGGGTCCCGGGTTCGAATCCCGGAACCACAGATGGCGGAATTTGAATTCAATAAAAAAAATCTGGAATTAAGAATCGACTGATGACCCATTGTCGGAAAAACCCATCTGGTTTCCTTTAGGGAAGGAAATCTAATAAATAAACGTCACTTCAATCAGAGGTAAGGCTTACATTAACACTGCAATGAAGTTACTGTGAAATTTCCCTGCGAAATCTGCCGTCCTTACCCCGGTCTGGCCCACATGTGACTCCAGAGCCACAGCAATGTGGTTGACTCTCAATTGCCCTCCAAGGGCAACGAGGGATGGGCAATAAATGCTGACCCAGCCAGGAATACCTACGAATAAATTAAGAAAAGGTAGTGGTAGCAGAACATGCGTCGTTTTCAATGTCTCTGGAGATGTATGAAGTAGTTGACCCTGTTTATTTGGATCCGGTCTCAGGGTTACCGCACTGGCTACGCTTACCGTCACCCTATTGTCCAGGAGAAGGTCAAACACAAGAGTGAGGTGGAGATCCCGGCCACGGTGACCGCCTTCACCTTCGACGAAGACCTCCTCCTTCCCTCCTCCCTCCGACACCACAGCCAGAAGCAGCAGCAGGAAAAGACCAGGTGGCTCAACTCTCCCAACACCTACCTGAGGGTCAACGTGGGCGACGAGCCCCAGGGGGCTCCCAGCAGCCCCAGGGCCAAGACTACGGTAAGGTCACGTCTCTGGGTGGTATTCGCTGGGCCTTGTGTAGGTGTTTGGAGGCTGGTGGGGTGGGCCGGGGGAGCGGGGGGGGGGGCGCTTGGGAGGGTGGTTGGTGGGGTGCGGGGGGGGGGCCTTGGGAGGGTGGTTCGGTGTGGTGGGTGGGAGGGTGGTTCAGCAGGGGGTGGGGGGGGCCAATCTATCCTGGATTCCCACTCTCACTACTCATGCAGCCATTCGTTGAGTACATACTAGCTCCTTGCTGATCAGTCTAGTTAGTTCCATTCCGCTCCCCCCCCACCCCCCCACTCCATCCCCATATCCCTGCAAGTTTACTTCCCTTGTCGGTGGCACGGTGGGTTAGCACTGCTGCCTCACAGCACCAGGGACCCGGGTTCAATTCCCAGCCTCAGGTCACTGTCTATGCAGAGTTTGCACGTTCTTCCCGTGGGTTTCCTCCGGGTGCTCCGGTTTCCTCCCACAATCCAAAGATGTGTAGGTTAGGTGGATTGGCCATGCTAAATTGCCCCTTAGTGTCCAAAGATGTGCAGGTTAGGTGGATTGGCCATGCTAAATTGCCCCTTAGTGTCCAAAGATGTGCAGGTTAGGTGGATTGGCCATGCTAAATTGCTCCTTAGTGTCCAAAGATGTGCAGGTTAGGTGGATTGGCCATGCTAAATTGCTCCTTAGTGTCCAAAGATGTGCAGGTTAGGTGGATTGGCCATGCTAAATTGCCCCTTAGTGTCCAAAGATGTGCAGGTTAGGTGGATTGGCCATGCTAAATTGCTCCTTAGTGTCCAAAGATGTGCAGGTTAGGTGGATTGGCCATGCTAAATTGCTCCTTAGTGTCCAAAGATGTGCAGGTTAGGTGGATTGGCCATGCTAAATTGCTCCTTAGTGTCAAGGGGACTAGCAGGGTAAATACATGGGGGTTACAGGAATAGGGCCTGGGTGGGATTGAGGTCAGTGCAGACTCGATGGACCGAATGGCCTCCTTCTACACTGCAGGGATTCTGTGAATTTCTTCAGCCAGGGAGTTCGGGGAATCTGTGGAATTCATTGCCACAGAGGAGGCCGGGTCATTGAGTATATTGGAGACAGAGATGGATTGGTTCTTGATTGGTTGGGGGGGGTGCGCTCAAAGGTGATGGGGAAAAAGGGCTGGAGAATGGGGATGAGAAAGTTATTAACCATGGTGGAGCAGACTCGATGGGCCGAATGGCCTAATTCTGATCCTATATCTCATAGAGATCATGAAAGACGCCATTCGGGCCATCGAGTCTGCACCGACCACAATCCCATCCAGGTTCTACCCCATTTTCCCTACATTAATCCCCTCTAACCTACTCATCTCAGGACACTAAGGGGCAATTTCTTAGCATGGTCAATCCACCTAACCCGCACATCTTTGGACTGTGGGAGGAAACCGGACCACCCGGAGAAAACCCACGCAGACACGAGGAGAATGTGCAAACACAGACCGGGATTCGAACCCAGCTGCCTGGAGCTGTGAAGCAGCAGTGCTAACCCACTGTGCCACCGTGCTGCCCCGAACCTCATGGTGTCTGCTGGAAACGCTAACTCTGTTTTCTTGCCCTCCAGATCTTTCTCAGCATCCTTTATTGGGATAGGGCCTCGGGAAAGCCTGGGGCAGCGGAGGGCTCTGTGGCTTTCGGTTAGTGCCTGGGGGGAGGGGGATTAGTGGGGGGGGTGGGTTGCCATCTTCTCTCGCCACCCAGGGGAGACCCCAGCCCGTGCCTTCGGGGGGAGGCTATCAGGCGAGCGAAAGGGAATAAATTGCTTTCCCAGTTCCAGAGAAGCCTGGATTCCCCGGGGTAAGGGATAGAGGGAGAAGGGGAACCTCATCTGTTTCCTCACCGTCCTCTCATTAACTCCACGCTCAGAGGGATTTAAATCGACATTAATTATCACAACCTCCAGACGGACAGTCATCGAACACAAAGCCCTCCGTTGATGCCACTGAATATATCTCCCGGATTAACCACTGCACCACACCTACAACAACGCGCTCACTCCCCCAACTGGGTCAGATTCAAAGGGCACTGGGTAACAGCAGCTGGGTTCGTCAATTTTAAGTTTATTTCTTTATCAGTGTCACAAGTTAGGCTGACATTAACACCGCAATGAAGTTACTGTGAAAATCCTCTAGTCGCCACGCTCCTGTCCGGGTTACACTGAGGGAGAATTTTAACCAGCACCTAACCAGCGCGTCTTTTGGACCGTGGGAGGAAACCAGAGCACCCGGAGGAAACCCATGCAGACACAGCGGAGAATGTGCAGACTCCACACAGACAGTGACCCGAGCCGGGAGTCCCTGGCGCAGTGAGGCTGCAGTGCTAACCGCTGTGCCGAGGTGTGAGGAAAGGTCTCTGTGCCATCAGCATTGCCAATGCAGGCAGAATCCACCCACGAGAGTGAGTGTGGTTCCTGAATGGTTAATTCCCGAGTGTTTGTGTACACACACTCGCACACACTCACACTCGCACACACAGTCACACATACACTAAGGCACACACACTCACACACACACACTCACATACACACACACTTGCACACACACACACACTCAGACACACACACACACACACACACACACTCACACACACACTCGCACACACACACACAACACTCTCTCACACACTCACACTCAGACACACGCTCGCACACACACACTCACACTCAGACTCACACTCAGACACACACACACACACTCTCACACACAAACTCTCACACGCACACATGCTTTCACACACACACACACACACACACACACACACACACACACACACACACACACACACACACACACACACACACACAGACTCACACACACTCAATCACACACTCACCATACCCCTCACTCTGGGAGGATCCACGGTCTTGGACCCAATTGCAACCCCTTGTATTTTGAATCGAGTAGATTCCCGGTAAGGATTGATCACCCTGATACAGGGGGATAGAAATCGAATCGCCCCACCAGATTAAAACATCTCAGTCTTACCCCCACACCCCCCAGGAGTGTGCCCTGCAGACTGAGCGAGCTCCAGCTGCCCCCAGTATTCCCGAGGAGCCGGGTGTCACTCCGACACCTGAGCCTCATCCTCTTCACTGTGCAGTGGGATTCTCTCAGAGGGGTTTTAGAACTGACCGTGTAAAGACTTGGCTCATACAGATAGCTATCCTTCCATTCTATCTCCCCCCACAGTTAGGACACAGAGAGAGGTTAGGCTAGAGAGAGAGAGACTGAATGGCCTCCTGCTGTTCCTGTGTAACAGGTGAGGAGGGGCTAAATCAAAATATTCTCATTGAATTTTGACTTTTTAATGTAATATGCCAGTGCACTGGACCAGTGATCTCTGTGTAATGTTCCAGTGCACTGGACCAGTGAGCTCTGTGTAATGTGCCAGTGCATTGTGCCAGTGATTCCTGTATAATAAGCCAGTACACTGTTCCAGTGATCTCTGTGTAATGTGCTAGTGCAGTGTGCCAGCTCTCTTTGTGTGTAATGAGCCAGTGCCACTGTACTAGTGATCTCTGTGTAACGTACCAGCGCACAATGTGCTAGTGTACTGTGCCAGTGATTGTTGTGCAATGAGCCAGTGCACTGTGCCAGTGATCTCCATGTAATGTGCTAGTGCACTGTGCCAGTCATTGTTGTGCTATGTGCCAGTGCACTGTACCAGTGATCTCTGTGTAATGTGCCAGTGCACTGTGCCAGTGACTGTTGCATAATCTGCCAGTGCACTGTGCCAGTGACTGTTGTGTAATGTACCAGCGCACTGTTCCAATGATCTCTGTGTAATCTGCCAGTGCATATTACCATTGATCCCCATGTCATGTGCCAGTGCACTGTACCAGAGATCTGTTTAATGAGGCAGTGCACTCTGCCAGTGATCTCTGTGTAATGAGCCAGTGCACTGTGCCAGTGATCTCTGTGTAATGTGCCAGTGATCTCTGTGTAATGTGCCAGTGCACTGTGTCAGTGATCTCTATGTAATGTGCCAGTGCACTGTGCCAGTGATCTCTGTGTCATGCCAGTGCAGTGGTCTTGCTCTGGCAGTGTGCCATGCCTGGGTGTTGTGCCAGTGTGCAGTGAGTGGCAGTCTTGCCCTGTGGAATAGCAGTGACGTGTGTTTGTGTCGACTCCAACAGTGGCTGAAGGCCGACGAGGTGACAAAATCCAGCAGTGGGACTCCAATCAAGATCGAAACATCCAACCAGTTTGTGCCTCTCTTCACTGACCCCCGAGAAGTGCTGGAAACACGCAATAAAGTAAGTTCCTGCACAGCCCCGCAGGAGGAAGTTTCAACACACACACAACCAACGAGGGAGTGAGGTTCTCAGCTGAAATACAGAACGAGGGCGACCGAGAGGCGGTTCAGAACGGAGTTGAGGAGGAACTTCTTCACTCAAAGGGTGGTGAATCTCTGGAATTCTCTGCCCGTTGAAGTGGTGGAGGCTGCCTCGCTAAATATTTTTAAGAAGCGGGTTGATGGGTTTTTGATAAGAGAGGGGATTAAGGGTTATGGGGAGAGGGCGGGAAAGTGGAACTGAGCCACGACAGATCAGCCATGATCTTATTGAATGGCGGGGCAGGCTCGAAGGGCTAGATGGCCTACTCCTGCTCCTATTTCTTATGAGAGAGAGAGACAGAGACAGGGACAGAGAGATAGAGAGAGACAGAAAGAGAGACAGACAGAGAGAGAGAGAGACAGGGACAGAGAGAGAGAGTAAAACAATGAGGGTAGAGAGAGTAAGAGAGAGAATGGAAACAGATGGAAAGAGAGACAGAGGCAGAGACACAGAGAGAGAGAGAGAAAGTAAAGAGAGAGAGAGATGGAGACAGAGAAAGTGACACAGGCACAGAGTGAGAGAGGAAGATAGAAAAGAGACAGACAGAGATGGAGGGAGAGAGTGAGAGTGCAACAGAGTTAGACAGAGAGAGAGAGAGAGACAGAGATAGACAAGGGGGGGGATGCAGAGAGAGAGAGAAAGAGACATAGATAAAGACAGAGGCAGAAAGAGAGAAGGTGGGGGGGACAGAGAATGAGAGACAGAGAGAGGATGACACAGACAGAGATAGACAGAGACAGGCAGTCCCCGAGGTTGGAATCAAACCCGGGTCCCTGGTGCTGGGAGGCAGCAGTGCTACCATACTGCTCTGTCTTTTCATTAAGCCAGGTCGCTGGCTGTGTTATCTGAAATGTCTGTCGGACGGACTCACCGTGTCGCTCCTTCACCTGAAGACTGTTTTGTTCTCAGATCCGTGAGCAGAACCGGCAGGATATGAAATCAGCGGGACCGCAGTCACAGTTACTGGCCAGTGTCATCACAGAGAAGAGCCGCAGCCCGGTGAGTAATCACCAACAGCACCTCCCACATCGAAAACCCACTTCCCCCAGTCCGTCACTAACTGTTCATTAGCTCCCTCTGTGAAGAGACTAGAGTGGGGGACAGTATCAGGCCCGATGGGCTGAATGGTTCAATGAGGACAAGGTCACCATGGACATAACCAGTCCCAGAAAATGGTCCCAGAAAACCTACGTTAAACTCCACATTCACCAACATTGGCCCCGGATCTTGATTTGATTTAGAACATAGAACATAGAACATTACAGCGCAGAACAGGCCCTTCGGCCCACGATGTTGCGCCGACCAGTTAAAAAACAATGACCCTCTAACCTAAACCAATCCCTTTTCGTCCATAAACCTATCCACGGATCTCTTAAACGCCCCCAAACTAGGCGCATTTACAACTGCAGCAGGCAGGGCATTCCAATCCCTCACCACCCTTTATTTATTTATTTGACCTTGATTTGAATTTGATTTATTAGATGTGATTTATCTGATTTTTATTTCATTTGATTTTAATTTTATTTCTTTTTTTTATTTTGATTTGATTTTGATTTTTTTATTTGGTCTATTTGATTTTGATTTCATTTGATTTTCATTTAATTTGGTTTCATTTTAATTTGATTTGATTTTGATTTATTTGATTTGATTTTGATTTGATTTGATTTATTTGATTCAATTTTATTTTGTTTTATTTTGATTTGAGTTATTATTGTCACATGTATTGGGATGTGGTGAAAAGTATTGTTTCTTGCGCACTATGGAGACAAAGCATACTGTTCATAGCGTACATAGGGGAGAAGGAAAGGAGAGGGTGCAGAATGTAGTGTGAGCTAGGGTGTAGATAAAGATCAACTTATTTTATGGTTGGTCCATTCAAAAGTCTGATGGCAGCAGGGAAGAAGCTGTACTTGAGTCAGTTGGTATATGCCCTCAGACTTTTGTAGCTTTTTTCTCATGGAAGAAGGTGGAAGAGAGAATGTCCGGGTACGTGGGGTCCTTAATTATGCAGGCTGCTTTGTCGAGGCAACGGCAAGTGTAGACAGAGTCAGTGGATGAGAGGCTAGTTTGTGTGATGGACTGGGCTACATTCATGATCTTTCGTAGTTCCTTGCGGTCTTGGGCAGAGCAGGAGCCCATACCAAGCTGTGATACAACCAGAAAGAATGCTTTCTATGATGCATCTGTAAAAGTTGGTGAGAGTCGTAGCTGACATGCCAAATTTCTTTAGCCTTCTGAGAAAGTAGAAGCATTGGTGGGGTTTCTTACAGTGTCGACATGGGGGGGACCAGGACAGGTTGTTGGTGATCTGGACACCTAGAAACATAAAGCTCTCAACTATTTCTACTGGGGGTGGGGAGGTGTGTGTGTGTGTGTGTGTGTGTGTGAGAGGGTTGGGCGAGAGGGGAAGAGGGTGATGCTTTGCCCTTGCAGAGCCCGTTGACTCTCTGAATTGTGTCTTTCCAGTCTGCAGAAGGCCAAATCCTGAGCTCGGAGGAGCCGCAGGAGACCAAGAAGGAACCCGAGCCACCAAACCCCTTCAATGAGCTCACCGACCAGGAGCTGGAGGACTACAAGCGGGAGGTGGAGCAGAAACAGCTGGGGTGGGACGGTAAGGAGGCTCGCTCACTCACCCACCTCGCGTTTTTAAACTGTTTTCTTTATTCATTCATGGGACATGGGTGTCACTGGCTAGTCCAGCATTTATTACCCATCCCTAGTTGCCCGAGGGCAGTTGAGAGTCAACCACATTGCTGTGGCTCTGGAGCCACATGTAGGCCAGACCAGGGTAAGGACGGCAGATTTCCTTCCCTAAAGGGAACCAGATGGGTTTTTCCGACAAAGATTTCATCAGTAGATTCTTAATTCCAGATATTTTTAATTGAATTCAGATTCCACCATCTGCCGTGTCGGGATTCGAACCCGAATCCCCCAGAACATTAGCTGAGTTTCTGGACTAATAGTCTTGTGATAATACCACTAGGCCATCAAGGGTTTGGTCACCAGATCTGATAATGGCCTCAATTTGTCCCTCGATCAACGTTACCCAGAAAAAAGAGATGACTGGGGAGGGGGTGGGGTGGATGGATCATCAGTGCCCGTGGGATCTTGCTGTGCGTTAACTGGTTCCTGCGAATCGCACATCACACTTCCGTTGTAAAACATTGGCTGCAAAGCGTTCTGCGGTTATGAAGGTAAATCTGGATCTTCCTGTTCTCTCCCTTTTAACCCTGAAAGTATTCCTGATACATATTATCCGTCAGCTCATCCTGAACTCCGCTAGCCTGCGTCTAATGCGTGTGTGCGTGTGTGTGTGTGTATGTGTGTGAGAGAGACGCCTCCCCCCCACCCCCTAAACCATGTGGCACAGCTGTCTCACAGCGTCAAGGACACAGATTCAATTCCAGCCTTGGGTCACTGTCTGTGCGGAGTCTGCACGTTCTCCCCGTGTCTGTGTGGGTTTCCTCCAGGCGCTCCGGTTTACCCCCACAGACCCTATCCCCATAACCCCACATATTTACCCTGCTAGTCCCCCGAACACTAAGGAGCAATTTAGCATGGCCAATCCACCTAACCTGCACATCTTTGGACACGAAGGGGCAATTTAGCATGGCCAATCCCCCTAACCTACACATCTTTGGACACGAAGGGACAATTTAGCATGGCCAATCCACCTAACCTGCACATCTTTGGACACTAAGGGACAATTTAGCATGGCCAATCCACCTAACCTACACATCTTTGGACACTAAGGGGCAATTTAGCATGGCCAATCCACCTAACCTCCACATCTTTGGAACTAAGGGGCAATTTAGCATGGCCAATCCACCTAACCTGCACATCTTTGGACTGTGGGAGGAAACTGGATCACCTGGAGGAAACCCACTCAGACACGGGGAGAACATTCAGACTCCGCACAGACAGTGACCCGAAGCTGGAATTGAACCTGGATCCTTGGCGCTGTCAGGCAGCAGTGCTAACCACTGCCAACCTTGCTGTAGGAAGGTTAGTGGATACAGGTCATGTTGAAATCCCCCAGTAAGGTGGGAGGGGGCTGTTTCCAAAGGTTACACTCCAGGTGGGACTAAGACAGTTGTCACTGCTGCTCAGGAGAGTGTTTGCATTAAACAGCGTGCATTATTTCTCACACACACAGCCCCAGACGAAGAGGATACCTCGGCAGGGATCTCCCCTTTGAAGACACCAACAACATCACCTGTAAAATCGCCCACCTCCCCCCGGTCACAAGGAGGTAAGGTGTCTGGACACGTCCCTGTACCCATCGCAACGCTTCAACAAAACCTGGGTCTGAAATCTGATCGATTCCTCAGGGATTTTCACTGGGAACCACTCAAATGTTCTTCAGGAAAGACCCTGAATTAATGCTGTAAAAACTAATTCCAGCAGGGATTGAGAAAGCAGAGACAGTCAATCCCAGCAGATCCTGTTCCTGTATCCCTGCTGGTCCCAGTAGATCCTGTTCCTGAATCCCTGCTGGTCCCAGTCGATCCTGTTCCTGAATCCCGACTGATCCCAGTAGATCCTGTCCCTGAATTCCTGCTGGTTCGAGTAGATCCTGTTCCTGAACCCCCGCTGGTCCCAGTAGATCCGGTTCTCGAATTCCTGCTGGTCCCAGTAGATCCTGTTCCTGAATCCCCACTGGTCCCAGTAGATCCTGCTCCTGAATCTCCGCTGGTCCCAGTAGATCCTGTTCCTGAATCCCTGCTGGTCCCAGTAGATCCTGTTCCTGAATCCCCACTGGTCCCAGTCGATCCTGTTCCTGAATCCCCACTGGTCCCAGTCGATCCTGTTCCTGAATCCCCACTGGTCCCAGTCGATCCTGTTCCTGAATCCCCACTGGTCCCAGTCGATCCTGTTCCTGAATCCCCGCTGGTCCCAGTAGATCCTGTTCCTGAATCCCCGCTGGTCCCAGTCGATCCTGTTCCTGAATTCCCGCTGACATCAGCAGTTTGAGACAGCGCAATTGAGTGTCCTGGTACAAAGATTGTAAATGCAATTTATTTCTGGTAACTTCACATGTAGGTATCTGCTAATCCCTCCTGTGTGCTTAGGTATGTGCTATTCACTCCTGCGTACCCATAAGTACATGCTTTTCCTACCTGCATACATGTAGGTAGGTGATTTTCCTTCCCGCATACACATAGGTATGTTAATGCCTCTTGCGTATATGTAGGTATGTGCTATTCCCTCCTGTGTACGCGTAGGTATATGCTAGTCAGTCCTGTAAGTATGTTATTCCTTCTTGTGTACATGTAGGTATATGCCATTCCCTTCCGTAAGTACATGCTTTTCCCAGCTGCATACATGTAGGTATGTGATTTTCCTTCCTGGGTATACATAGGTATGTTATTCCCTCTTGCGTACATGTAGGTATGTGCTATTCCCTCCTGTGTACATGGAGCTCCATGCTTGTCCCTCCCATGTACACGTAGGTATGTGCTGTTACCTCCCGTGTGCATGTAGGTATATGCTGGTGCCACATGTGTATGTGTAGGTATATGCTATTGCCTCCTGCATACACGTAGGTATGTGCTATCCCCTCTTCATACACATGTGTATGGGCTATTCCTTCCTGTGTACACGTAGCTATGTGCTATTCTCTCTTGCACATCCATAGGTATATGCTATTCCCTTCTACATATATGTAGGTATGTGCTATTCCCTCCTGTGTTCGTGTAGGTATATGCTTTTCCTTCCCGTGTACACGTAAGTCCACGTCTTCCCTCCTTCAGACATGTAGATATATACTATTCCTGCCTGCACACATGTAGGTATATGCAATCCTATCCTGCATACACATAGGTTATATGCTATTCCTTCCTGAGTACATATGCTTTTCCCTATTGCGTACATGTAGGTACATACTACTCCCTTCTACATACATGTAGGTATATGCTATTCCCTCCTGCATGCGCTAAGGTTTGTGCTCTTCCCTCCTGCATACATGTAGGTACACGCTATTCCCTCCTATATACATGTAAGAATGTGCTATTCCCACCTGCATACGTGTAAGTATGTGCTATTCCCTCCTGTGTACATGGAGGTATATGCTTTTCCCTCCTGTGCATACCCAGGTATACACTATTCCCTCCTACATACATGGAGAAAGAAGTTATTTATTCCTATGGAGAGCCAGGTACATGCTATTCCCTCTTGCACGCACCCAGGAATATGCTAACCCTCCCGTATCCCATTCCCGGCGTACACACAGGTACTATTTAGTTAATAACTATTTGAAACACAACTTTTTAGGAACAATAAAAGTGCAGTATGTTATTAATGTGTTTCTCAATGTTATTTGTGCGTGTGAGTATGTGTACCTCTGTTTCTGTGTTATCTGTGTCTGTGTGTGTGTTTCCCAATGTGATCTGTGTTTCTCAGTGAGATCTGTGTTTCTCAGTGTGGTCTGTGTTTCTCAGTGTGATCTGTGTTTCTCAGTGTGGTCTGTGTTTCTCACTGTGATCTGTGTTTCTCAGTGTGATCTGTGTTTCTCAGTGTGGTCTGTGTTTCTCAGTGTGGTCTGTGTTTCTCACTGTGATCTGTGTTTCTCAGTGTGGTCTGTGTTTCTCAGTGATCTGTGTTTCTCAGTGTGGTCTGTGTTTCTCACTGTGATCTGTGTTTCTCAGTGTGGTCTGTGTTTCTCAGTGTGGTCTGTCTTTCTCAGCGTGGTCTGTCTTTCTCAGCGTGGTCTGTGTTTCTCAGCGTGGTCTGTGTTTCTCAGCGTGATCTGTGTTTCTCACTGTGATCTGTCTTTCTCAGCGTGGTCTGTGTTTCTCAGTGTGGTCTGTGTTTCTCAGTGTGATCTGTGTTTCTCAGTGTGGTCTGTGTATCTCAGTGTGATCTGTGTTTCTCAGTGTGGTCTGTGTATCTCAGTGTGGTCTGTGTATCTCAGTGTGATCTGTGTTTCTCAGTGTGGTCTGTGTTTCTCAGTGTGGTCTGTGTTTCTCAGTGTGATCTGTGTTTCTCAATGTTGTCTGTGTTTCTCACTGATCTGTGTTTCTCAGTGTTGTCTGTGTTTCTCAGTGTGGTCTGTGTTTCTCAATGTTGTCTGTGTTTCTCAGTGTGGTCTGTGTTTCTCAGTGTGATCTGTGTTTCTCACTGATCTGTGTTTCTCAGTGTTGTCTGTGTTTCTCAGTGTGGTCTGTGTTTCTCAGTGTGATCTGTGTTTCTCAGTGTGTATCTCCTGGTGTAATCTCACATGCAGTATTTTGTGTTGATTCCATACTGTACTTCAGTGAGACGGAGGCATCGGTTTCCCCTCCCAGGGACATTGCGTCTGAATCCCATTCAGTATCAGTCACGCTCACGGCATTGGAAAACTGGGACAATTTCACGAGCTTACTTTACCATGCCCCTCCCGAGAATTAGACCTTTTCCGCCCTCCACGTCCCACAGCGGGTATTTGGACGATTACTACTGAGACTGAGTCTCCCCGAGGGAGTTCGAATCCAGCCCCGGGTCTCAGTCCCAGTGGCGCAAACCCCTTTCCCTGGGTGGGGAACGGATGTGTTTCTTCATTTTCGGTTGAACACGGTAACTCTGTGATGCATGTCAAAGTAGTCCATCTTGTTCGATCTGTGTCTTCTCTCTCTCCCTCTCCCTCTCTATTCCCTCTCTTATTTGCTCGACACTCTCAGGAACTTCTCATGACACTGAATACTTGTCTTTGTAGTAAGTATATTGTTGAAACCACCCCCTCCCACCCCCTCTCCCGCTAATCCCTAACGTCTCGATCCCTTCCCGCTGCCCGCCAACGCCATGCCACCCCTGCCCCTTTGCCCGCGTAACCCCGCGCCAGTTTTAACAGTGAATGTTAGATGGAGGGATGGTCCAGCAGCTCTGCGCCTTTTTATTCTGCACCCAGACGGCTCCTTGTATATTGCAGCCGTCCCCGTCTGCATCCATTCATACCCACTTGACGTCGACCCAGGCAACACACCCCCTGGGTCGGGACAAGGCAACTTGCCAAAGTGTGCTTCTGGTGATGCTCAGTAATTGTGGGCGGCACAGTGGGTTAGCACTGCTGCCTCACCGCGCCAGGGACCCAGGTTCGATTCCCGGCCTTGGGTTACTGTCTGAGACTGCACATTCTCCCCGTGTCTGCGTGGGTTTCCTCCGGGTGAAGATAGAACGCTACAGCACAAACAGGCCCTTCGGCCCACAAGTTGCGCCAATCATATCCATTCCTACCAGGCCTATCTATAACTCTCAATCCCATTAAATCCCATGTAATCATCCAGAAGTCTTTTAAAAGACCCCAGTGAGTTCGCCTCTACCACCACCGACGGCAGCCGATTCCACTCACTCACCACCCCCTGAGTGAAAAACTTACCCCTGACATCTCCTCTGTACCTGCTCCCCAGCACCTTAAACCTGTGTCCTCTCGTAGTGACCATTTCAGCCCTGGGAAATAGCCTCTGAGAATCCACCCTATCTATTCCTCTCAACATCTTATAAACCTCTATCAGGTCGCCTCTCAACCTGCGTCTCTCCAGGGAGAAGAGTCCCGGCTCCCTCAACCTATCTTCATAAGGCATGCCTCCCAATCCAGGCAACATCCTTGTAAATCTCCTCTGCACCCTCTCAATAGCTTCCACGTACTTCCTGTAGTGAGGTGACCAGAATTGCGCACAGTACTCCAAGTGGGGTCTGACCAGGGTCTTTCCTCCCACAGTCCGAAAGACGTGCTGGTTAGGTGCTAAATTCCCCCTCAGTGTACCCCGAACAGGAGCGTGGCAACTGGGGGATTTTTACAGTAACTTCATTGAAGTGTTAATGTGTTTGTGGCACTGATAAATAAAATTAAAATTAAAGCTTAACCTTACTTGCTATTCTCCAGCCATAAGACCAGAAGGAGGCCACTCGGCCCATCGAGTCTGCTCCGCCATTCAATGGCTGACCTGAGGTGATGATCCTCAACTCCCGCTCTCCCCCCTTATCCCCTCGATTCCCTTACTGATTAAAAATCTGTCTATCTCTGCCTTGAACTTACTGACCCAGCCTCTACAGCCCTCTGTGGGAAAGAACTCCACACACTCACCCCCCTCCAATAGAGGAAATCCCTCCCCATCTCTGTCTCCAATGGGCGACCCCCTCACTCTGAGATTCTGTCCCTCCGCTCCTAGACTCTCCCACAAGGGGACACAACCTCTCAGCATCGATCCTGTCAAAACACCCCCAGAGAATCCGATATGTCTCAATAAGGTCACCTCTCATTCTTCTGAACTCCAATGAGTCCAGGCCCAATCTACTCAACTTCTCCTCATAAGAAAATCCCTCCCTACCCGGGATCAACCGGGTGAACCTTCCCTGGACTCCTGCCAATGCCGAGATATCTTTCCTTAGATAAGGAGACCTGAACTGTTCACAGTATTCCAGGTGTGGTCTAACTGGTGCCTTGTTTCAACGTTTATTTATTAGTGTCACAAGTTGGCTTACATTAACACTGCGATGAAGTTACTGTGAAAATCCCCTAGGTGCCTGTTCGGGTTACACTGAGGGAGAATTTAACACCTAACCAGCACGTCTTTTGGACTGTGGGAGGAAACCGGAGCACCGACACGGGGAGGACGTGCAAACTCCACACAGACAGTGACCCAAGGCCGGGAATCGAACCCGGGTCCCTAGCGCTGTGAGGCAGCAGCGCTGACCACTGGGCCACCGTGCTGCCTCGTCCCCCTGGTGTCATTGACTGGTGTACAAGGACGCCCAGATCCCTCTGTACATCCGCACTTCCCAATATATCACCATTTGGATAACAGCCTCCCTTTCTATATTTCCCACCTAAACTTCACATTTAGACGTGTTGTACTGCATCCACCTTGTGTTTGCCCACTCACTCCACTTGTCTAACTCATCCTGAAACCTCCTTGCTTCCTTCTCATTGCAGTTCCGCCCGGTTTCTGTGTTGTCAGCTCTCCCTCAGGAATACGCACTGATTGTCTGTGTAACTTTGGTTAAGGTTAGGGTTACATTCAGTGTTACGATACGGTCTGACGGTTTCCCCTTCACCCTCGCGCCCCTCAATCCTCTCTGTGCCCAAATTAAAACCAATCGGCTTCCTTTCCTGCTGCCTCTTGGAGCCACGGAGTTTTACAGCACGGAGAGAGAGGCCCTTCGGCCCATCGTATCTGTGCTGGCATTCAAGCACCTATCTATTCTAATCCCATTTCTCAGCACCTGCTCCGTGGTCTTGTGTTGTGAGTGTTCCCGCCTCTACCCCCACTTTCAGGGAGTGAGTCCCCCCACCCTCTGGGTGAGAAAGTTTTTCCTCAAATCCCCTCTCAATCTCCTGCCCCCTTCCCTTAAATCTCTGTCCCCCGCCCCCCCGCCAGGTTACTGCCCCCTCGACCAAGGGGAAAGATTTCTTCCTATCCACCCGATCCCTCATCATTCTCTACCCCTCGATCGGGTCCCCCCTCAGCCCTCTCTGCTCCGAGGAAAACAATCCCAGCCTCTCTTCACAGCTGGAACGCTCCATCCCAGGCAGCATCCTGGGGAATCTCCTCTGCACCCCCTCCAGGGCCATCACATCCTCCCTATAATGTGGTGACCAGAACTGCACACAGTACTCTGGCTTCATAGAGTCGCAGCGATATACAGCACGGAAACAGGCCCTTCGGCCCAACTCGTCCATGCCGACCAGGTTTCCTCAACTGTACTAGCCCCACTTGCCTGCGTTTGGACCCATATCCCTCTAAACCTTTCCCACCCATGTACCTGTCCAAATGTTGCTATCGTACCCGCCTCTACCCCCTCCCCTGGCAGCTCATTCCACTCACGCACCACTCTCTGGGTGAAAAAGTTGCTCCTCAGGTCCCCTTTCCCCTCTCACCTTTAACCTGTGCCCTCTAGTTTTGGACTAGCCTATTCAGCCTCTCCTTATAACTCAAACCTTCCAGTCCTGGGAACATCGTAGAACCATAGTGTCTCTAAAGTGCAGAAGGAAGCCATTCGGCCCATCGAGTCTGCACCCACAACAACCCTGCCCTCTCCCATTACCCATGTATTTACCCTGCTCATCTACCCTGGCAGAAAGGGGCAATTTAGCATGGCCAATCCACCTAATCTACACATCTTTGGACACTAAGGAGCAATTTAGCATGGCCAATCCCCCTAACCTACTCATCTTTGGGACACTAAGGGGCAATTTAGCATGGCCAATCCACCTAATCTACACATCTTTGGACACTAAGGAGCAATTTAGCATGGCCAATCCCCCTAACCTACTCATCTTTGGGACACTAAGGGGCAATTTAGCATGGCCAATCCACCTAACTTGCACATCTTTGGGACACTAAGGGACAATTTAGCATGGCCAATCCACCTAACCTACACATCTTTGGACACTAAGGGGCAATTTAGCATGGCCAATCCACCTAACCTGCACATCTTTGGGACACTAAGGGGCAATTTAGCACAGCCAACCCTCCCAACCTACACATTTTTCGGTCTGTGGGAGGAAACCGGAGCACCCGAAGGAAACCCATACAGACACGGGGGAGAATGTGCAAACTCCACACAGACAGTGACCCGAGGAATTGAACCTGGGTTCCTGGTGCTATGAGGCAGTAGTGCTAACCACCGTGCCACCCTTGTAGGTGCCTTTGTATATTTTTTTTTGCACACTTTCCAGTTCAATAACATCCTTCCTATAGCAGGGCGAGCTGAATTGTACGCAGTACCCAACTGTAGCCTTATCAATATCTTGTCCAGCTGTAACATACCACCCAGCTCCTGTACCCAGTGCCCCTGACCAGTGAAGGCAAGAGTGCCAAACGCCTTCTCCACCACCCTGTCTACCTGTGACGTCACCTTTAAGGTCTCTCTGTCCGACAACACTCCCCCGGGCCCTCTCATTGACTGTGCAAACCCTGCCCTGGTTTGTCTAACCAAGACGTAACGCCTTGCGGCCGAGCTAACATTTTGTACAGCTCCCTCGTAACCTCCCTTCGCTTTTGATGTTTTGGCAGAGTGGAGGGAAGGCAGGGGAAGGGGGGAGGGGGTGGGCGAGATCACGTGATTCCTCTAACCAGGGACAGGGCCTAGAACGGTAGGCCCGAACCTCTCTCTCACACTGACACTGCCTCAGACACCGCTTATCGTTACCACCCCCCCCCCTCACTTTGACTGGTACAAACACCTACTGGAGGATTCGATAGCCGTACGGACAGTGGAATTAGTTTTGAGTCCATCGCCGTGGACGGGGGGTGTTGGCGAAAGATGGGAGTGTCACACATAGGCCTGAGGATTGGCTTGAGTCGATTCTGCCTCTGAGGAAGCAGTCAGTTTTATCCTCCGGAGGTTGTGAGTTCACCCAGCTTGGTTACCCATTCCCTCATACGTCCTGGTTCCCCCAGTGGTCCCACCGAACCCCTCTCCCCTTCCTCAGCTGCCCCAGGGCCCTCCTCCCCGAGCCTTCCTGCTTGCCCACCCGCCCCCCGTGTCTACGACGCTGGGACATGCTCTGCTTCTGATGGCTGTCTTTGCCGACACTCCTTTATCCTGAGCCACCACCCACCCCGACTCCTGGTGACTGCTGTACCCTCAGCCCTCACTGGGGGAGGGGGCGCTATCCTGCATCGGACGAAGGCTTTGAGCCCATCCTGAGATCGGGGTTTTCTTGTCCCGCCTGCCACGGGAATCATAGCGGGTGGGGGGGGTGGGGTCCATTGATTTCATCATAGAATCCCTACAGTGCAGGAGGCCATTCGGCCCACCAAGCCTGTACCCAATCTATTCCCGTAACCCTACGTATTCACCCTGCTAATTCCCCCAAAACGAGGGGGAATTTAGCACGGCCAATCCACCTAACCTGCACATCTTTGGACTGTGGGAGGAAACCGGAGCATCCGGAGGAAACCCACGCAGACACGGGGTGAACATGCAAACTCTACACATGTAGACAGTGACCCAAGCCGGGAATCGAACCCGGGTCCCTGGCAGCAGTGCTAACCCACTGTGCCACTGTGCCGCCCTGGTTAACCACAGTTTGTGGCGGGGTCAGCGGGCTGTTCACCGGCTCAGGAACGCTCCCCCTATTCCCCCAAAGGGAAAAGGAAAGCACTGAGCGTGAGTGTGAGCGAATATACCTTCAAGGAATCAATTGGAAAACTGAGATGTTCTCAGATGGATAGAGAGTGGGGTGAGTTTGAATGGCTGGGATTCATTAGCCATTGCCTCAAACAATGACCAATCACGTAGCTTAGCACCGGGATAGGAGTCAAATTCTCTTAGGCATTACTTGGGAATTATCCCCGCTTCATCCCCCCAACCCCCTTCCCCCCCCCGCAGCCGGTTCTGCTGTAATCGCGGTTAAGCCTCCAATCGATTTTGATCTGCCCCGGCAACGCTCACCAACCTGTCTCTGTGCGTTTCTTCCCCTCCCTCCCCCTCCCCCCCCACTCAAAGGGACGGACGACGCGGAGGGACTGGGCGACTCGGAGACGCCGGTCCCCGGGGTGGTGGCTAACGGCAGGCAGGAGGAGCAGACGGCGGAGGAGCAGCTCGGCAAGGAGCTCGGCGAGCTGACGGCCAACGCGGAGAACGGCACCGAGGCGCCGGCCAAACCCGCCAAGGACAAAACGGAGAGCGGCAGCCCCCTCTCGCCGGAGGGCTCGCCCTCCAAGTCTCCGTCCAAAAAGAAGAAGAAGTTCCGCACCCCGTCTTTCCTGAAGAAAAGCAAAAAGAAGGAGAAATTAGAGTCGTGAAATATTGGGAGGGGGGAGAGGGAGGGAGGGAGGGAGGGGGGCGGACGGTGGGGGGGGGGGAGGGGGGGGAGGAGGTAATAAACGTGAAAGAGGAAAATCACCTGTGAATTAAGGAGTGCCCGACACAAACAGGGAGGTTTTTTTTTGTATTATAGAACACCGTTATCAGCTAAAGATACCGATCTGTACGGTTCAGAGTTAGAACGAGCACAGGGACTGCCTAAATGGGGGATGAGGGGATGGAGTGGCGGGGGGGGGACAGGCTGTGCGGTCTGAGTTTCCTCCGCTCCCTCCTTTAGGTTGGCGCTGGTTTGACAGTTTCCTTCGCAAACAGCCGTGCCAGGCATCGCCGCCAGGCCCCCGAACCTGCCCAAGTGAGCCCCAGGCTAACCTCAGCTCCAAGAGCGTCACCACTCCTTCCATCTCTCCCTTCCTCCATCTCTCCCTCCCTCTGTGTCTCTCTCTCTCTCCCTCTACCTCTCCCTTCCTCCATCTCTCCCTCCCTCTATTTCTCCCTCTCTCTGTCTCTCCCTTCCTCCACCTCTTCCTCCTTCTAATTCTCCCTCCCTCTATCTCTCTCCCTCCCTCCACCTCTCCCTCCCTCCACTTCTGTCTATCTCTATCTCTCTATTTCCCTCTCTCCCTCTCTTTCCCCTTCTCTCTCCCTTTCTCTTCCTTCTCCCCCGCTATCTGTCTTTCTCTCCCTCTATTTTTCTTTCCCTCTCTCTGTCCATCTTTGCCCCTCACTTTCCCTCCCTCCCTTTCTTCCCCCCCTCTCTACCTCTCCTCTCATTCTTCCTTTCTCTTCTTTCTCTTTCTCCCTCTCTCTGTGTCCATGTTTCTCTCTCTCTCTTTCTCCATCTCTCTCGCTTTCCCTCTCTCTCTCTTTCTCCCTGTCTCTCCTTTCTCTCTCCCTCTCTCTGTCCATCTTTCTGTTTCACGTTCCCCCCTCTCTCTCTTTTTCTCTCCCTCTATCTTTCTCTCTCACTCTCTCTTTCTCCCTCTCTCTCTTCTTTCTCTATCCCTCTCTTTGTCCTTCCCTCTGTCCATTTCTCTCTTTCTTTATCCCTCTCTACTTTTTCTTTTGCTTTCGCTCTCGTTCGCTCTCTCTCTTTCTCCCTCCCCCTCACTTTCCCCCCACTGTCCATTTTTCTCTCCTGTTTTCCTTCTCTCTCTCCCTCTCTCTTTCTCCCTCCCTCTGTTGATTTTTTTTTCTCTTGCTCTCCCCCCCACCCTCTCACTCCCTCTTCTCTCTCTTTCTCTCTCCCTGTTTTTGATTCCCTGTGTGTGTGTACAATGCTATTTGGAGTGTTGCACCATTGGTGTGTAAAAACGGGGGGGTGGTGAGTTGGATTGAGGCGTTAAGCGAGGGGTAGATGAGCTTTAAGGAGGGGCAGTGATGGGCAGAAGGGTTCACCCTTGGGCAGGGGCAGCAGGGGGGCAGGCTTGCTTGTCAAGCACGGGGGTGGGGGAGGGGGGCAGATGGATGGCATTTCCCAATGATATGTTGGATGCTGAGGCCAGACCAGGCAGGAGGGACACAACAGTCGAGCTAAAGCAGAGGGGAGAATGAGCGACTGTACCTGAGGGAAGTGAAACATATGGAAGAGATCGCTGGGAAGGCAGATTGTCAGCAGCAGGGTGAAGCCAGATCGCTGAGGTAAACTCCCAGCCTGCCAACTTGGCCATCATCTCTGAGTAAGGAATGGAGCGCTCAGATATCCGTTCAGGTGAGGTCTCTTTTAATTGTCACTGAACAGAACGATATTCCCAGTAAATTCCAGCCGGGTGCCCCCATTTATTTCAAGGAATCTGTTCAATTCGGAGCCCCAGTTGCAGTTTGTTCATTGTTATGTCCAGAGGCATTATCAATCTCACAATCTTACTCAGCTACTCTCTCTCTCTTCTTTCTCTCCCTCTCCCTCTCTTTCTCTCCCTCTCCCTTGCTCCCTCTTTTTCTCTCCCTCTCTCTCGCTCTCTCTCTTTCTTCCTTCTCTCCCTCTCTCTTCTTTCTCTCCCTCTCTCTCTCTCTTCTTTCTCTCCCTCGTTCTCTCACTTTCTCTCCCTCTCTCTCGCTCTCTCTCTTCTTTCTCTCCCTCTCTCTCTCTTTTTCTCTCCCTCTCTCTCGCTCTCTCTCTTTCTTCCTTCTCTCCCTCTCTCTTCTTTCTCTCCCTCTCTCTCTCTTCTTTCTCTCCCTTGCTCTCTCGCTTTCTCTCTCTCTCTCCTGTCACATGCTCTCTCTCACTCTGTGTGTTTATCCCTCCCTCTCGCTCTTCCAAAGTAAAGAAAACCTCTGGTTTGAAACTCTGCACAGTCTAATGATGTGCAGGTTAGGTGGATTGGCCATGCTAAATAGCCCCTTAGTGTCCAAATATGTACCAGGTAGGTGGATTGGCCATGCTAAATTGCCCTTAGTATCCCAATATGTGTCAGTTGGGGGAATTAGCGAAGTAAATACTTGGGGTTAAGGGATTTTTCTTATTAGTGTCACCCTGTAATGAAGTTACTGTGAAAATCTCCAGTCGCCACACTCCTGAGGGAGAATTTAGCACCGAACCAAGCATGTCTTTCAGACTGTGGGAGGAAACCGGAGGAAACCCACGCAGACACGGATCTGCACAGACTGATCCAAGCCGGGAATCGAGCTCAGGTCCCTGGCACTGCGAGGCAGCAGCTGTAACCACTGTGCCACCCTGCTTCCCGGGTTAGAGTCTCAGTTAAATCCCATCGATTCCAGCCTTGAAAATGTTCAATAACTCGGCTGCACAGATTTGAGCAAGTGATGGCCCAGTGGTATTATCGCTGGACTATTAATCCAGAAACTCAGCGAATGTCATGGGGGACCCGGGGGTTCGAATCCTGTCACGGCAGATGGTGGAATTCGAATTCAAGAAAAAAATATCTGGAATTAAGAATCTACTGATGACCCATTGTCGGAAAAACCCATCTGGTTCCCTTTAGGGAAGGAAATCTGCCGTCCTTACCCCGGTCTGGTCTACATGTGACTCCAGAGCCACAGCGATGTGGTTGACTCTCAACTGCCCTCTGAACGAGGGAAATCAGGGATGGTCAATGAATGGTGGCCAGCCAGCGATACCCATGTCCCACGAATGAACGTAGAACAGGAGTCAGCCATTCGGCCCCTTGAGCCTGCTCCGCCGTTCAATAAGATCATGGCTGATCTTTTCATGGACTCAGCTCCACTTACCCGCCCGCTCACCATAATTCCTTTACTGTTCAAAAATCAATCTATCCTTGCCTTAACCGCTTCACTCCACAAATAATAATGAGAAAAAGAGCTCCCTGGGGTTAAGAATTCCAAAGATCGGACACAAATCTTCCTCAAATCTGTCTTAAATGAGCTCCCTCTTAATCTGAGACTGTGCCCCCTGGTCCCACTGAGTGGAAATATCCTCCCAGTGGTTACCCTGTCTAATAGCTCCCCCCGCATCCTAAGAATCTTACGTGTATCCTTGAAACATCTGTGTCTCCATGAGAAGAGATTATACAGAGTTTCCATTGGTCATCGGGACTAGGATCCAAGGGCACAGCCTCAGAGTGAAGGGATGATCCTTTGGAACGGAGATGAGGAGGAATTTCTTCGGGATTTGGTGAATCTGTGGAATTCATTGCCACAGAGGAGGCCAGATCATTGAGTTTAGACAGAGATAGATCGGTTCCTGATCGGCAACGGGATCAATGGTTATGGGGAAAAGGCAGGAGAATGGGGTTGAGAAACCTATCAGCCATGGTGGGGCAGAGTCGATGGGCTGAATGGCCTTATTCTGCTCCTATATAACTTATGGTCTTCTGAACATTTTGACCAACAGGGAATTTGACTAACCCAACATTCTGTTGTTGGACATTGGCAAGCTGTCTGCCAGGTGCTGTGCAACACTCTACCCAGGTGAGGGAAGGCCAGAGAGTGACTAGGCAAAGCTCAGGACATGACAGGAAGTGTGGCCTACACTCCCAGGAAGACCTTCCCATCAGCCATCAATAGTTGGCTGTGAAATATTAGCCCTCGAAGCATAAATCTATATGTCAACTCCCTTCACAGACCATTGTATATGGAACCACTCAGGGAACAGGCTCATGGGTACAAACACCGTTCAGGAAAGGTGGGGGTGTGTTCCTAGAATAGATAGAATCCCATAGTGCAGAAGGAGGCCATTTGGCCCATTAAGCCTGCACTGACAACAATCCCATCCAGCCCCCATCCCCACAACCCCACATATTTACCCTGCTAATCCCCCTTACATGAGGAGGCAATTTAGATGGCCAATCCCCCTAACCTACACATCTTTGGACACTAAGGGGCAATTTAGCATGGTCAATCCACCTAACCTACACATCTTTGGACTGTGGGAAGAAACTAGCACACTTGAAGGAATCCCATGCAGATGGGAGAGTCTTTCAAGGAAGAGCGTGGGGGACTTATCCTATGTGGACCTGGCTAACATTTCCCCCTCGAGCCACGCCCGGACGGATTATGTCACCCTGGGATCTTGTGTGCACAAAATGGTTGCCTACTTCGCAAGGGTGGCCGTGCTTCTGAAAGTGCGTCGATAGCCCTGTAGAGCTTTTCCGAATGTCCAGCGTAATATCTTGTGTGCTCCTCTTTCCCCCACTCCTCAACTTACTCCCCCCTTATTGCACCCCCCCTCCCCCCCACCCCACCACCCCCAATCGAGACGTTCCGATAGGAGACCATCACGTAGTAGATCGCCAGTGAGGGTGACTGAGGTGGGGTAGAAGGGGAGGGGAAGTGGCCTCCAGCTGCCTCAGGGTGATGGCCACACAGGAAAATGGCTACCCCGCTGTGTACCCACACGGTCCCCTGGAGCCCAAACGGCGGATGAGTTTCCGGAGTCCTGGCAAGCGTGGCCCTTCCTCCGCCTCTGCGTTCACGGATTGCGAGGTCATCGGAGAGGAGGGAGAGATAGGTGTCCTGTCCTCGCCTCCCCTCCTCCCGCCCCCTGCCCCGTCAGGCATCTCCCAAGCCTTGTTAAAAAACCGACGTGAAAATATCCGACCTCCTCGCCTCCCTGGTCCGTAATGATTCCCGCCTGTCACCCTGACAGAGACAGTTCCGATTTACTCCCCCCCGGAGTCGCCCTCCCTAACACTTCAACTGATGTCTCTCAGTCTCACTCACGCGCACCCGGATTACGAACCAAATATCGAGAACAAAGACCCCAACTTTGGTAATTGTCATCGCTATACACTTCCTTCACTGTATAATGTATCATCGACCCCAGATATCTGTAAGAATAGCACTTAACGAGAAAGAGAGAGAGGTTGCGGCTATATATTGTCCCAGGATTTGATGCGTTCTTCTGTGCTTGTTTGGGATCGAGCTATGTAAACTGTGCTATTTGTGTCAGACAATCTAATGATTGGAGTCGCAATCCAATGTAATGTATATCACTTGATGTCTATATATAAGATTAAAAAGAAAGTGTCGATGCATTGCTGTGTTGAGGCCTGGTGCTTCAGGCTCCCAGTTGCCCCGAGCAACGTAGGCCTAGTTTCCAGGCCGAAGCCCGCCAACAAGGTTGACGACCATCTCCGCCTACCCAGCTCGCCATTGCCGCCACGAGGGTACAGCCCCAGGAAGGCCGGGAATCTGGAGCACGAAGGTGACCTTACAGAGATTTCTCGGCTGCGATGTCTCCCCACACCAGGTTGCCACTTCGAAATTTCAACCCGGGATATGGCCGAGGGTTACAACAATGGAGCAATGGTGAAGAGACCAGGCCAGGGTAGCCGTGGGAGGAGATGTAATACGTCTTCGGAGGCAGAAATTCCTTTACAATTCCGACTGCAGTACACACAGTGCTATCAGTGAGCAGCCTAACTTCAGGAGTATCAGAGGAACTGACACGCCCGGTTAAATAAAAGGAATAGACTCCTGGGTTGTCCTATCAATTAACTCCTTAATCAGGGCCGTCTGGACAAATGCATGGATAGGATGGGAATAGAGGGATATGGTCCCCGGAAGGGTAGGGAGTTTTAGTTCAGACAGGCAGCGTGGTCGGTGCAGGCTTGGAGGACCTGTGGCCATGCTATAATTCTCACAGAATCATAGAACAGTGCAGAAGGAGGCCATTCAGCCCAGTGCATCGACAACAATCCCATCCAGGACTATTCCAGTAACCCCACATATTTACCCTGCCAATTCCCTGACACACTAGGGTCAATTTAGCATGGCCAATCCCCCTAACCTACACATCTTTGGATACTGAGAGGCAATTTAGCATGGCCAATCCACATAACCTACACATTTTAGGAGTGTGGGAGAAAACTGGTGCATCTGGCGGAAACCCACGCAGACACGGGGAGAACGTGCAGACTCTGCACAGACAGTGACCCAAGCCGGGAATCGAACCCTGGTCCTGGGCGCTGTGAGGCAGCGGTGCTAACCCACTGTGCTATCGTGCCACCATCTCTTTGTTCATCATTCCAATAGGCCAACCTGAATGGACTGATTGAAGTCATTACACAAGGGTAGGTATAGCCCCCCCCACCCCCTTCCAGGGGGCGGATAGGGTGAGCCCAGGTTCTGATGCGGTGCCAAGGAGCCCGCTCTGTGGGGCAAGGGATTCCCCATGACTGTGCAGGGACCCCCAACGCTAACTCCAAACCCTAGACCAAGGGAGAGGCAGCACGGGGTGGGGGGCGGAGGGGGAACGTGGGCTGAAGGAAAAGTGGCAGAGCACGAAGAAACAGGGAGAAGACCTCTCTCTCTGTCTGACCCCAAAAACCTTAACTCCAGGAGTGCACGAGTAACAAAAAAAAGGGAAAAGGGAGACAAGAAGCAACAACATTCGGTCAGGGCATCACAGGGGGGCAGGATGGGGGTGGGAATGAGGTTGGGACGAAGCAAAGAATTGAAGAAAAGGGGACATGTCTGTTCCGTGTTCCACCAGAAAAAGCCACCTTAACCCCTGACCTCTAACACTGACCCTTAACCCCCTAATGCTGACTCCTCACCCCTAACATTAAGCGCTGACCCCTATCACTAACCCCTAACTCCCTAACACTGACCCCTATCACTGACCCCTAACCCACGAACACTGAACCCCTAATCCCCTAATATTAAATGCTGACCCCTAACCTCCTAACATTGACCCCCAACCTGCTAAAATTGACTCCCAACACTGACCCCTAACACTGACCCCCTCACCCTCTATCCCTGACCCCTAATCCCCTAACACTGACTGCTAATACTGACCCTTAACACTGAACCCCAACTCCCTAACACTGAGCCCTAACCTGCTAACACTGACACTTAACCCTCTAACACTGATACCTAACCCTCTAACTCTGACCCCTAACACTGGCCCCTAAATCCCTAACACTGACCCCTCACCCCTCCCCCCAAAAACTAGACCCTAACACTGACCCCCTAACACTAGCTGCTAACACTGAACCCCAATCCCCTACCACTGACCCCTAACAATGACCCCCCCAATACTGACCGCTAACACTGACCCCAACCGCCTAACACTGACCTCTAACTAAATCGCCCCTTGGTGTCCCAAGATGTGTGGGTTAAGGGGAATTAACTGGGGTAAATGCATGGGGTTACGATGATTTGAACCCGGGGATGATGTTCTGTCAATAGTTGGTGCAGACTCAATGGGCTGAATGGCCTCTTCCTGCACCGTGGGGATTCTCCACTGTCTCTCCATATCCTTCCTGCCAAAATGAACCCCCCCCCCATCCATCGCTGCCCCTCACTCCATCTGTCCCCTCTGCCCAATCCGCCATCCTTTAAATTCATGACAACCCCCATCACCGTTGATGATCGTTACAAACGTCTGACTAGTGGCGGGAACCCGTGGGATCGGCCATTTTATGTTATTTTTGCCCACTTTCCTGTGTTTAAAGATTGAGGTTGAACTCCGGACGGGAGCCGGACAATCTACTCCGGCCTCAGGAGGATTCGGGCCGTTGGAGCCCAGTTTGGGAATCACCGCGATTTCCCTGCTGTTATAAAAGGGACGTCGAAGCTTTTAAAATCTTTCACTTTGCCATTTATTTTTAAGTAACTAATCCTTTAGTTATTGGCTGATTTAAAGTATAATTTTTATTTTTACGATTGAAGATAAATGTTATTTGTTATTTATTCTCAATCTGTGAGACTCCAATTTAAATCGGTGTTATGTTGTTAAATAACTTTATAATTTATAAATTTCCGCGGCCCGAACTCTCCTTTAATCACGGAGTCGGGCGTCCAAATCACTGATTTATCAGTGTCACTACTGGGCTGATATTAACACCGCGATGAAGTTACTGTGAGAATCCCTGAGTCGCCGCACTCCTGTCCGGGTTCCACTGAGCGGGAATTTAACACCGAACCAGCACGGAAACCCACGCAGACACGGGGAGAATGTGCAGACTCCACACAGACAGTGACCCGAGACGGGGGCCACACCACCCCACAGGGATGGGGTCAGGGGGCAGGGCCTCCCTTAGGGGGTGGGACCAGGAGGGGGGACGTCCCAGGGGAAGGGGCCAGAGGGTGGGGTCTCCCTCAGTGACTCCAGGCGGCAGGGGGAGCAGTGTGGGGCGGACTGAGTGTGAGAGTGACTCCAGGCAGTAGGGGGAGCAGTGTGGGGCGGGCTGGGTGTGAGAGTGACTCCAGGCAGCAGGGGGAGCAGTGTGGGGCGGACTGGGTGTGAGGTGACTCCGGGGCGGCAGGGGGAGCAGGGTGGGGCGGACTGGGTGTGAGAGTGACTCCGGGCGGCAGGGGGAGCAGTGTGGGGCGGACTGGGTGTGAGGTGACTCCGGGGCGGCAGGGGGAGCAGTGTGGGGCGGACTGGGTGTGAGAGTGACTCCGGGCAGCAGGGGGAGCAGTGTGGGGCGGACTGGGTGTGAGAGTGAGTCCGGGCAGCAGGGGGAGCAGTGTGGGGCGGACTGAGTGTGACAGTGACTCCGGGGCAGCAGGGGGAGCAGTGTGGGGCGGACTGGGTGTGAGAGTGACTCCGGGCAGCAGGGGGAGCAGTGTGGGGCGGACTGGGTGTGAGGTGACTCCGGGCAGCAGGGGGAGCAGTGTGGGGCGGACTGAGTGTGAGAGTGACTCCGGGCAGCAGGGGGAGCAGTGTGGGGCGGACTGGGTGTGAGGTGACTCCGGGCAGCAGCGGGAGCAGTGTGGGGCGGACTGGGTGTGAGAGTGACTCCGGGCAGCAGGGGGAGCAGTGTGGGGCGGACTGGGTGTGAGAATGACTCCGGGCAGCAGGGAGAGCAGTGTGGGGCTGACTGGGTGTGAGAGTGACTCCGGGCAGCAGGGGGAGCAGTGCGGGGCGGACTGGGTGTGAGAGTGACTCCGGGGCAGCAGGGGGAGCAGTGTGGGGCGGGCGGGGTGTGAGAGTGACTCCGGGGCAGCAGGGGGAGCAGTGTGGGGCGGACTGGGCGTGTGAGTGACTCCGGGCAGCAGGGGGAGCAGTGTGGGGCGGGCTAGGTGTGAGAGTGACTCCGGGGCAGTAGGGGGAGCAGTGTGGGGCGGACTGGGCGTGTGGGTGACTCCGGGGCGGCAGGGGGAGCAGTGTGTGGCGGACTGGGTGTGAGAGTGACTCCGGGCAGCAGGGGGAGCAGTGCGGGGCGGACTGGGTGTGAGAGTGACTCCCGCGAGGCAGGGGGAGCAGTGTGGGGCGGGCGGGGTGTGAGAGTGACTCCGGGGCAGCAGGGGGAGCAGTGTGGGGCGGACTGGGCGTGTGAGTGACTCCGGGCAGCAGGGGGAGCAGTGCGGGGCGGGCTGGGTGTGAGAGTGACTCCGGGGCAGTAGGGGGAGCAGTGTGGGGCGGACTGGGTGTGACAGTGACTCCAGGCAGCAGGGGGAGCAGTGTGGGGCGGACTGGGTGTGAGGTGACTCCGGGGCGGCAGGGGGAGCAGGGTGGGGCGGACTGGGTGTGAGAGTGACTCCGGGCGGCAGGGGGAGCAGTGTGGGGCGGACTGGGTGTGAGGTGACTCCGGGGCGGCAGGGGGAGCAGTGTGGGGCGGACTGGGTGTGAGAGTGACTCCGGGCAGCAGGGGGAGCAGTGTGGGGCGGACTGGGTGTGAGAGTGACTCCGGGCAGCAGGGGGAGCAGTGTGGGGCGGACTGGGTGTGAGGTGACTCCGGGCAGCAGGGGGAGCAGTGTGGGGCGGACTGAGTGTGAGAGTGACTCCGGGCAGCAGGGGGAGCAGTGTGGGGCGGACTGGGTGTGAGGTGACTCCGGGCAGCAGCGGGAGCAGTGTGGGGCGGACTGGGTGTGAGAGTGACTCCGGGCAGCAGGGGGAGCAGTGTGGGGCGGACTGGGTGTGAGAATGACTCCGGGCAGCAGGGAGAGCAGTGTGGGGCTGACTGGGTGTGAGAATGACTCCGGGCAGCAGGGGGAGCAGTGCGGGGCGGACTGGGTGTGAGAGTGACTCCGGGGCAGCAGGGGGAGCAGTGTGGGGCGGGCGGGGTGTGAGAGTGACTCCGGGGCAGCAGGGGGAGCAGTGTGGGGCGGACTGGGCGTGTGAGTGACTCCGGGCAGCAGGGGGAGCAGTGTGGGGCGGGCTAGGTGTGAGAGTGACTCCGGGGCAGTAGGGGGAGCAGTGTGGGGCGGACTGGGCGTGTGGGTGACTCCGGGGCGGCAGGGGGAGCAGTGTGTGGCGGACTGGGTGTGAGAGTGACTCCGGGCAGCAGGGGGAGCAGTGCGGGGCGGACTGGGTGTGAGAGTGACTCCCGCGAGGCAGGGGGAGCAGTGTGGGGCGGGCGGGGTGTGAGAGTGACTCCGGGGCAGCAGGGGGAGCAGTGTGGGGCGGACTGGGCGTGTGAGTGACTCCGGGCAGCAGGGGGAGCAGTGCGGGGCGGGCTGGGTGTGAGAGTGACTCCGGGGCAGTAGGGGGAGCAGTGTGGGGCGGACTGGGTGTGAGGTGACTCCGGGGCGGCAGGGGGAGCAGTGTGGGGCGGACTGGGTGTGAGGTGACTCCGGGGCAGCAGGGGGAGCAGTGTGGGGCGGACTGGGTGTGAGAGTGACTCCGGGCAGTAGGGGGAGCAGTGTGGGGCGGGCGGGGTGTGAGAGTGACTCCGGGCAGCAGGGGGAGCAGTGTGGGGCGGACTGGATGTGAGTGTGACTCCGGGCAGTAGGGGGGGCAGTGTGGGGCGGACTGAGTGTGACAGTGACTCCGGGGCAGCAGGGGGAGCAGTGTGGGGCGGACTGGATGTGAGAGTGACTCCGGGCAGCAGGGGGAGCAGTGTGGGGCGGACTGGGGTGGGTTTCTGGAAGGTTCCGGGTCGCGGTGATGGGGAGAAGCAGGAGTCGCTCTCCCCGCAGAGGTAACAGAGAATTTATAAATAACTGAGTAACAGAGAGATCATTATCAACATAAATAATATAGAGATTATTATAAATATAACAGAGATACTGAGTGTGTAATATAGAGACTGTTATCAATAGAGAGAGAGGGAAATCTCACCATAAATATATAGTAATTATATACAGTGAGGGGGATATCCCCCCATCTCATCAATATATAGTGTTTTATATATAAATATACACATATCTAGATCCCTCCCTCCTCCTCTCATCAATATATAATATAGAAATTGTTTTTATATATAAAGAGAGGGATAGTGATTTCCTCCCCATCCCCAAAAATATATAATACACAGAATGTTATATATCAATACAGATTGTATATAGACAGATATTTATCCCTCCCCATCTCATAAATATTCACATATTCTATACAGATTGTTTTAAATATATATATATACATACACACACATGTACATATGTGTATGTATAGGTTGCAGAGAGATTGTGTATGAAGAGAGAGGGAGATAGTGAGGAGGTTATCCTCCCCCATCTCAAATATACAGAGTCACAGACGTTTACAGGTGGAAACAGACCCTTCAGCCCAACTTGTCCATCCTGCCCTTTTTTTTTTAATACCCCGAAGGTCATCCCAATTGCCTGTATTTGGCCCATATCCCTCTATTCCCATCGTACCCATGTAACTGTCTAAACGCATTTTAAAAGACAAAAAATTGTACCCACCCCTACTACTGCCTCTGGCAGCTCGTTCCAGACACTCACCACCCTCTGTGTGGAAAAATTGCCCCTCTGGACCCTCTCCCTTCTCACCTTAAAGCTATGCCCTCTAGTTTTAGACTTCCCAACCTTTGGGAAAAGATATTGACTATCTAGCTGATCTGTGCCCCTCGTTATTTTATAGACCTCTATCAGGTGACCCCTCAGCCTCCTACACTCCAGAGAAAAAAGTCCCAGTCTATCCCGGCCTCCTTATATCATCAAGTACCAGTGGCATCCTAGTAAATGTTTTTCTGCGCACCTTTCTATAATAGGGTGACCAGAACCATACACAATATTCCAAGTCTGGCCTTACCAATGTCTTAGAATAGAAAATGTTATAAATATATATAAACATAGAAATTACATATAGATATATTGAGAGAAATCTTTCTCTATCTCATAAATTATAAATATATATTAATACATGTTGTAAATATAAAAGTATACATATACAGAGAGAGGGATAGTGAGTGAGAGATAGAGGGACAATGGTAGG
>NW_027650240.1:40000-125000 GCF_965287045.1 Carcharhinus amblyrhynchos | reverse complement strand
GCGGCACTCCCTCAGCACTGGCCCTCTGACAGTGCGGCACTCCCTCAGCACTGACCCTCTGACAGTGCGGCACTCCCTCAGCACTGACCCTCTGACAGTGCGGCACTCCCTCAGCACTGACCCTCTGACAGTGCGGCACTCCCTCAGTACTGACCCTCTGACAGTGCGGCACTCCTTCAGCACTGACCCTCTGACAGTGCGGCACTCCCTCAGCACTGACCCTCTGACAGTGCGGCACTCCCTCAGCACTGACCCTCTGACACTGCGGCACTCCCTCAGCACTGACCCTCTGACAGTGCGGCACTCCCTCAGCACTGACCCTCTGACAGTGCGGCACTCCCTCAGCACTGACCCTCTGACAGTGCCTCACTCCCTCAGCACTGACCCTCTGACAGTGCGGCACTCCCTCAGCACTGACCCTCTGACAGTGCGGCACTCCCTCAGCACTGACCCTCTGACAGTGCGGCACTCCCTCAGCACTGACCCTCTGACAGTGCGGCACTCCCTCAGCACTGACCCTCTGACAGTGCGGCACTCCTCAATACAGACCCTCTGACAGTGCGGAACTCCCTCAGCACTGGCCCTCTGACAGTGCGGCACTCCCTCAGCACTGACCCTCTGACAGTGCGGCACTCCCTCAGCACTGACCCTCTGACAGTGCGGCACTCCCTCAGCACTGACCCTCTGACAGTGTGGCACTCCCTCAGCACTGACACTCTGACAGTGCGGCACTCCCTCAGCACTGACCCTCTGACAGTGCGGCACTCCCTCAGCACTGACCCTCTGACAGTGCCTCACTCCCTCAGCACTGACACTCTGACAGTGCGGCACTCCCTCAGCACTGACCCTCTGACAGTGCGGCACTCCCTCAGCACTGACCGTCTGACAGTGCGGCGCTCCCTCAGCACTGACCCTCTGACAGTGCGGCACTCCCTCAGCACTGACCCTCTGACAGTGTGGCACTCCCTCAGTACTGACCCTCTGACAGTGCGGCACTCCCTCAGCACTGACCCTCTGACAGTGCGGCACTCCCTCAGCACTGACCCTCTGACAGTGCGGCACTCCCTCAGCACTGACCCTCTGACAGTGCGGCACTCCCTCAATACAGACCCTCTGACAGTGCGGAACTCCCTCAGCACTGGCCCTCTGACAGTGCGGCACTCCCTCAGCACTGACCCTCTGACAGTGCGGCACTCCCTCAGCACTGACCCTCTGACAGTGCGGCACTCCCTCAGTACTGACCCTCTGACAGTGCGGCACTCCCTCAGCACTGACCCTCTGACAGTGCGGCACTCCCTCAGCACTGACCCTCTGACAGGACAGTGCGGCACTCCCTCAGCACTGACCCTCTGACAGTGCGGCACTCCCTCAGCACTGACCCTCTGACAGTGCCTCAGTACGACCCTCTGACGGTGCGGCACTCCCTCAGCACTGACCCTCTGACAGTGCGGCGCTCCCTCAGCACTGACCCTCTGACAGTGCGGCACTCCCTCAGCACTGACCCTCTGACAGTGCGGCACTCCCTCAGCACTGACCCTCTGACAGTGCGGCACTCCCTCAGCACTGACCCTCTGACAGTGCGGCACTCCCTCAGCACTGACCCTCTGACAGTGCGGCACTCCCTCAGCACTGACCCTCTGACAGTGCGGCACTCCCTCAGCACTGACCCTCTGACAGTGCGGCACTCCCTCAGCACTGACCCTCTGACAGTGCCGCACTCCCTCAGCACTGACCCTCTGACAGTGCGGCACTCCCTCAGCACTGACCCTCTGACAGTGCGGCACTCCCTCAGCACTGACCCTCTGACAGTGCGGCACTCCTTCAGCACTGACCCTCTGACAGTGCGGCACTCCCTCAGCACTGACCCTCTGACAGTGCGGCACTCCCTCAGCACTGACCCTCTGACACTGCGGCACTCCCTCAGCACTGACCCTCTGACAGTGCGGCACTCCCTCAGCACTGACCCTCTGACAGTGCGGCACTCCCTCAGCACTGACCCTCTGACAGTGCTGCACTCCCTCAGCACTGACCCTCTGACAGTGCGGCACTCCCTCAGCACTGACCCTCTGACAGTGCGGCACTCCCTCAGCACTGACCCTCTGACAGTGCGGCACTCCCTCAGCACTGACCCTCTGACAGTGCGGCACTCCCTCAGCACTGACCCTCTGACAGTGCGGCACTCCTCAATACAGACCCTCTGACAGTGCGGAACTCCCTCAGCACTGGCCCTCTGACAGTGCGGCACTCCCTCAGCACTGACCCTCTGACAGTGCGGCACTCCCTCAGCACTGACCCTCTGACAGTGCGGCACTCCCTCAGCACTGACCCTCTGACAGTGTGGCACTCCCTCAGCACTGACACTCTGACAGTGCGGCACTCCCTCAGCACTGACCCTCTGACAGTGCGGCACTCCCTCAGCACTGACCCTCTGACAGTGCCTCACTCCCTCAGCACTGACCCTCTGACAGTGCGGCACTCCCTCAGCACTGACCCTCTGACAGTGCGGCACTCCCTCAGCACTGACCCGTCTGACAGTGCGGCGCTCCCTCAGCACTGACCCTCTGACAGTGCGGCACTCCCTCAGCACTGACCCTCTGACAGTGTGGCACTCCCTCAGTACTGACCCTCTGACAGTGCGGCACTCCCTCAGCACTGACCCTCTGACAGTGCGGCACTCCCTCAGCACTGACCCTCTGACAGTGCGGCACTCCCTCAGCACTGACCCTCTGACAGTGCGGCACTCCCTCAATACAGACCCTCTGACAGTGCGGAACTCCCTCAGCACTGGCCCTCTGACAGTGCGGCACTCCCTCAGCACTGACCCTCTGACAGTGCGGCACTCCCTCAGCACTGACCCTCTGACAGTGCGGCACTCCCTCAGTACTGACCCTCTGACAGTGCGGCACTCCCTCAGCACTGACCCTCTGACAGTGCGGCACTCCCTCAGCACTGACCCTCTGACAGTGCGGCACTCCCTCAGCACTGACCCTCTGACAGTGCGGCACTCCTTCAGCACTGACCCTCTGACAATGCGGCACTCCCTCAGCACTGACCCTCTGACAGTGCGGCACTCCCTCAGCACTGACCCTCTGACAGTGCCTCACTCCCTCAGCACTGACCCTCTGACAGTGCGGCACTCCCTCAGCACTGACCCTCTGACAGTGCGGCACTCCCTCAGCACTGACCCTCTGACAGTGCCTCACTCCCTCAGCACTGACCCTCTGACAGTGCGGCACTCCCTCAGCACTGACCCTCTGACAGTGCGGCACTCCCTCAGCACTGACCCTCTGACAGTGCGGCACTCCCTCAGCACTGACCCTCTGACAGTGCGGCACTCCCTCAGCACTGACCCTCTGACAGTGCGGCACTCCCTCAGTACTGACCCTCTGACAGTGCGGCACTCCCTCAGCACTGACCCTCTGACAGTGCGGCACTCCCTCAGCACTGACCCTCTGACAGTGCGGCACTCCCTCAGTACTGACCCTCTGACAGTGCGGCACTCCCTCAGCACTGACCCTCTGACAGTGCGGCACTCCCTCAGTACTGACCCTCTGACAGTGCGGCACTCCCTCAGTACTGACCCTCTGACAGTGCGGCACTCCCTCAGCACTGACCCTCTGACAGTGCGGCACTCCCTCAGTACTGACCCTCTGACAGTGCGGCACTCCCTCAGCAGTGACCCTCTGACAGTGCGGCACTCCCTCAGCACTGACCCTCTGACAGTGCGGCACTCCCTCAGCACTGACCCTCTGACAGTGCGGCACTCCCTCAATACAGACCCTCTGACAGTGCGGAACTCCCTCAGCACTGACCCTCTGACAGTGCGGCACTCCCTCAGCACTGACCCTCTGACAGTGCGGCACTCCCTCAGCACTGACCCTCTGACAGTGCGGCACTCCCTCAATACAGACCCTCTGACAGTGCGGAACTCCCTCAGCACTGGCCCTCTGACAGTGCGGCACTCCCTCAGCACTGACCCTCTGACAGTGCGGCACTCCCTCAGCACTGACCCTCTGACAGTGCGGCACTCCCTCAGCACTGACCCTCTGACAGTGCGGCACTCCCTCAGCACTGACCCTCTGACAGTGCGGCACTCCTTCAGCACTGACCCTCTGACAGTGCGGCACTCCCTCAGCACTGACCCTCTGACAGTGCGGCACTCCCTCAGCACTGACCCTCTGACAGTACCTCACTCCCTCAGCACTGACCCTCTGACAGTGCGGCACTCCCTCAGCACTGACCCTCTGACAGTGCGGCACTCCCCTCAGCACTGACCCTCTGACAGTGCCTCACTCCCTCAGCACTGACCCTCTGACAGTGCGGCACTCCCTCAGTACTGACCCTCTGACAGTCCGGCACTCCCTCAGCACTGACCCTCTGACAGTGCGGCACTCCCTCAGCACTGACCCTCTGACAGTGCGGCACTCCCTCAGTACTGACCCTCTGACAGTGCGGCACTCCCTCAGCACTGACCCTCTGACAGTGCGGCACTCCCTCAGCACTGACCCTCTGACAGTGCGGCACTCCCTCAGTACTGACCCTCTGACAGTGCGGCACTCCCTCAGCACTGACCCTCTGACAGTGCGGCACTCCCTCAGCACTGACCCTCTGACAGTGCGGCACTCCCTCAGCACTGACCCTCTGACAGTGCGGCACTTCCAACAATTCCTCTTGTTTCTCTCCACTTTGTTGGTGTTGACTCATTGGTGAGGGACTCTGTGCCCCGCAGACACTGCGGGAAGTGTCGCTGGTTTGCTTGGTGTGGTTTCAAATTTCTTTGGCTTGTCCTGTTGGTGAATTATTTTTCAGACGTGGTGTGGGATTGCCTGCTCAGGTATTTGATTCATCTACACAGACTGTGACTGGAAGCGAGTTGGACTGAGGCTTCGAGTTGGCACGGTGGTTAGCGCTGCTGCCTCGCAGCACCAGGGATCCAGGTTCGATTCCCGGCTTGGGTCACTGTCTGTGCGGAGTTTGCACATTCTCCCCGTGTCTGTGTGGGTTCCTCCGGATGCTCCGGTTTCCTCTCACAATCTGATGGACACGCCGGTGAGGATGCATTGACCCAAACAGGTGCCGGAGAGTGGCAAATAGGGGAATTTCACAGTAACTTCATTGCAGTGTTAATGTAAGCCTTACTTGTGACTAATAAATAAACTGTAACTTGAAATTTAAACTGGGGTCCCTGGTGGTTAGGCATGGTGACCCCCTTCCCTTGGATTGACGCGGAACATTCCAGTGGAATGAGAGGCCCTGTGGTTTCTCTCCCTGTCACAGGGTGATAACACAGCGCGCGACATCATTGGACGACAAATTCAGCAAATGGATCTGCTGGCGTAACCTTTCACCTTTGACCTTCCTGCAGGGGACTCCTCTGGACAAGCACGCGGGCTGTCGTTCACTGTTGGAGGGCGGGCGGCCTTTGTGGCAGCGCTCAGCCTGATCGATATGAGGAATGCCCAGGCGAACACAGAGGTTTACCAGCGTTGGGCTGGTTCTGTCAAAGAGAACCCAGTTATTATAAACCAGAAGGTCAGTAAACCCTTCCCAATAAAACCACCAAAAAATACAAACCACCAGGACCTGGAAAAATAAAACCAGAAAGGAAACTTCAGGAATAAAACTATCTGAGTATCAGGGGAAGTTTATCACTGAGGTCACCACACCTTTATATCCCTCTGACAGAGCGGCACTCCCTCAGCACTGACCCTCTGACAGAGCGGCACTCCCTCAGCACTGACCCTCTGACACTGCGGCACTCCCTCAGCACTGACCCTCTGACAGTGCGGCACTCCCTCAGCACTGACCCTCTGACAGTGCGGCACTCCCTCAGCACTGACCCTCTGACACTGCGGCACTCCCTCAGCACTGACCCTCTGACAGTGCGGCGCTCCCTCAGCACTGACCCTCTGACAGTGTGGCACTCCCTCAGCACTGACCCTCTGACAGTGCGGCACTCCCTCAGCACTGACCCTCTGACAGTGCGGCACTCCCTCAGCACTGACCCTCTGACAGTGCGGCACTCCCTCAGCACTGACCCTCTGACAGTGGCACTCCCTCAGCACTGACCCTCTGACAGTGCGGCACTCCCTCAGTACTGACCCTCTGACAGTGCGGCACTCCCTCAGCACTGACCCTCTGACAGTGCGGCACTCCCTCAGCACTGACCCTCTGACAGTGCGGCACTCCCTCAGTGATTCTCTCAGCTCTTCAGAGTCATCGAGGTGATAGCATTGGAACCGTTGCCTTTTGGGCCAAACAGCCTCCCCCGACTTGTCCAGCCTCCATGTTTGAGTTTGGAGCTGGTAGTTTTTGGTGCCCGGTTACAGAGTTGCCCCTTGTCCACGGTGAGTCCATTCCCTCAGCGCTCCCCGCACCGTGCTGCTGAGGATGCGACTGTCCCTGTTTCTCACTCTCCGTCCTTGCTGATGTCTCGTTCTCTCTCTCCGACAGTTGGCACCGCTCCCTGAGTTGGTGAAGGGTGTGCCCTGTGCCGGGGTGAAGAGGCACTACCTGCAGAGGGCCATCGAGGATTATATCAGTGAGGTTGACCCCTGTCGATGTCGGCCCTGCCAGAACAGTGGTCAGGCTGTGGTTGTTGGTTCAGCGTGCCAGTGTTTCTGTAAACCGTACACATTCGGAATAGCCTGTGAGAGAGGAGCCCTGGCCCAGGATCCCGAAAGTGGTAAAGAATCCCACCCCGCCACCCCACCACATCCCCCAACCCCCACCCCCAGCCTCTGTCTCTCTCTCTCTCTCCCTGTGACTCTCTCTCTCCCTCCCTCTGTCTCTCCCTCCCTCTCTCCAACACTGTCTCTCCCTCTGTGTGGCTCTCTCTATCTCTCTCTCCCTCTCTCTCTCTCCTTTTCTCTCTATCTCTGTGTCACTCTCTCCCTCTTCCTCCCTCACTCTGAATTTCTCCCCCTCTCTGACACTCTCTCCAACCCTCTCTCTGTCTCTCTCCCTCTCTCTATCTCTCTCTCCCTCTCTCTGTCTCTCTGTCTTTGTATCTCCCTCTCTCTCTCTCTCTGTATCTCCCTCTCTCTCTCTCTGTCTCTCTCCCCCTCTCTGTCTTTCTCTCTCCGTTCCCCCGGCCCCCTCGTCTCTCTCCCTCTCTCTGTCTCTCTCCCTGTCTCCGTCCCTGTATATCTCTCTCTCTCTGACCCTGTCTCTTTCTCTCTTCTGTGTGTCATGATGTGGAGATGTCGGTGTTGGACTGGGGTAAACACAGTACAAACTCTCACACACCAGGTTAGAGTCCAACAGGTTTATTTGGTAGTAAACGGCACTAGCTTTTGGAGCACCGCTCCACTCACCTGACGAAGGAGCAGCACTCCGAAAGCTCGTGATAGGGGAGAGTGTACATGGGGGTGTGGGAGGGGGAATGGGGGGGAGAGTCAGTGATAGGGGAGAGTGTACATGGGGGTGTGGGAGGGGGAATGGGGGGTAGAGTCAGTGATAGGGAAGAGTGTACATGGGGGTGTGGGAGGGGGAATGGGGGAGAGTCAGTGATAGGGGAGAGTGTACATGGGGGTGTGGGAGGGGGACTGGGGGGGAGAGTCAGTGATAGGGGAGAGTGTACAGGGGGGTGTGGGAGGGGGATTGGGGTTGATGCTTTGGAAGAGTTGGTTTGGAGTTTGTGAATGGGGTGTGTTACAGGGAGCGGTATTGATGGGAGTTGGACTTGTTGGACTGCCTGGAGCTCCTGTACAAATGGAAGGAGAGAGCGGTCGAGGAGATGTGACAATCCCCTCCCAGCCGAGGAGGCAGGAACTGTGCGGGACACAGAGTCCAGTCAGATAAATGTGAAGATGGAGAAATGGAATATTTACGGTAAGCTCCATTCGAACTCTCCAGGAGGAATCACAGGGCCAGGACGCAGACTCTTATCAATAAATAACCATTCTGCGGATGGTTGGCCGCAGCTCTGTCCTGTTCCTGCCCCCTGAGCCCAGGGGAGGATTTCATGTCCGTTGCTTACACATCTAAAGCTTGCTTTCTCTCACTCAGGCCTCACACCTTACTCCAGCCCAGTCAGTGCTCCTGAGGGATCTGTGCATCATTGTAACACTCTGAGGGGGTGACCACAATACACCTCTACAAATTAGCAGCAGGAGTAGGCCGTTCAGCCCCTCGGGCCTGCCCTACTGTTCAATAACATCATTCTGCCTGTGTCCTCAGCTCCACGCCTCCCCTCGACACTCACTTATCAATCAATTCATCTCTTTCAGCTTTTGAACTGTTCATCGATCCTCCATCCGCTGCCCCTTAAGAGTCCCAAAGATTCACAACTTCAAAGCATTCTCATGTTTAGGTTTGATGTATTAATGTCTCAATTAAGGCTTACATTAACGCTGCAATGAAGTTACTGTGAAAATCCCCTAGTCGCCATGCTCCTGTTTGGGTACACTGAGGGAGAATTTGGCACAGCCAATCCACCTAATCAGCAGGTCTTTCAGACTGTGGGAGGGAACCGGAGCACCCGGAGGAAACCCACGCAGACACGGGGAGAATGTGCAAACTCCACACGGACAGTGACCCAAGCAAGGAATCGAACCCGGATCGCTGGCACTGTGAGGCAGCAGTGCTAACCACTGTGACACCACATGTTCATTTTAAATAGGAGACCCCTTACTTTTAAGCCCTGTCCCTTTATTCCAGACTGTCCCACACAGGGAAACGTCCACCCGCACCCCCCCCACACCCCATCCACTCTCCTCAGGATCTTATCGATTTCAATAAAATCATCACTTATCACCCAATCAGTGCAACCTTTCAGTGTACAATACACCCACCCCCACAAACCCACCCCACCTCCACACACCCACCCACACACACACCCATCCACACATGCAACCAGAGACGCACATATACACACACCCACACACCCCATACACAATTAAACCCACATACACAAACCCCCAACACCCCCCCACATGCACACACCCAGACACACACACACACACTCACCCAGACACCCACATAAGCCCACATACACATAAACACCCAGACACGCACACACACACCCCCCCACACACAACACCCCCTGCACACACACACACACACACACACACACACACACACACACACACACACACACACACACACACACACACACACACACACACACACACACAAACCCCCACATCCCCACTCCCTTTTCAATAAGCAACTTGAACCTATCTGCATTCCTATCACAGAATATTAACATGTTTTGATGTATGTACCGGGACATTCAGATCCCTCTGTAGCTCAGCAAGTAATAAATTTCATTTTTCTTTCTTTCCAGCCAACTTGAGCCTCATTGCTTTGAAAGGCAGAATGTTCCCACCAGGAGTTGCCCAACACCCCCACAACTAGACAATGCTTTTGTCCAGGTATGTACACTCTCCCCTATCACTGACTCTCCCCCCCATTCCCCCTCCCACACCCCCATGTACACTCTCCCCTATCACTGACTCTCCCCCCATTCCCCGCCCACACCCCCATGTACACTCTCCCCTATCACTGACTCTCCCCCCATTCCCCATCCCACACCCCCATGTACACTCTCCCCTATCACTGACTCTCCCCCCATTCCCCCTCCCACACCCCCACGTACACTCTCCCCTATCACTGACTCTCCCCCCATTCCCCCTCCCACACCCCCATGTACACTCTCCCCTATCACTGACTCTCCCCCCCATTCCCCCTCCCACACCCCCATGTACACTCTCCCCTATCACTGACTCTCCCCCCATTCCCCCTCCCACACCCCCATGTACACTCTCCCCTATCACTGACTCTCCCCCCATTCCCCCTCCCACACCCCCATGTACACTCTCCCCTATCACTGACTCTCCCCCCATTCCCCATCCCACACCCCCATGTACACTCTCCCCTATCACTGACTCTCCCCCCATTCCCCCTCCCACACCCCCATGTACACTCTCCCCTATCACTGACTCTCCCCCCATTCCCCCCTCCCACACCCCCATGTACACTCTCCCCTATCACTGACTCTCCCCCCCATTCCCCCTCCCACACCCCCATGTACACTCTCCCCTGTCACTGACTCTACCCCCCATTCCCCCTCCCACACTCCCATGTACACTCTCCCCTATCACTGACTCTCCCCCCCATTCCCCCTCCCACACCCCCATGTACACTCTCCCCTATCACTGACTCTCCCCCCATTCCCCCTCCCACACCCCCATGTACACTCTCCCCTATCACTGACTCTCCCCCCATTCCCCCTCCCACACCCCCATGTACACTCTCCCCTATCACTGACTCTCCCCCCATTCCCCATCCCACACCCCCATGTACACTCTCCCCTATCACTGACTCTCCCCCCATTCCCCCTCCCACACCCCCATGTACACTCTCCCCTATCACTGACTCTCCCCCCATTCCCCCCCTCCCACACCCCCATGTACACTCTCCCCTATCACTGACTCTCCCCCCCATTCCCCCTCCCACACCCCCATGTACACTCTCCCCTGTCACTGACTCTACCCCCCATTCCCCCTCCCACACTCCCATGTACACTCTCCCCTATCACTGACTCTCCCCCCCATTCCCCCTCCCACACCCCCATGTACACTCTCCCCTATCACTGACTCTACCCCCATTCCCCCCTCCCACACCCCCATGTACACTCTCCCCTATCACTGACTCTCCCCCCCATTCCCCCTCCCACACCCCCATGTACACTCTCCCCTATCACTGACTCTCCCCCCCATTCCCCCTCCCACACCCCCCTGTACACTCTCCCCTATCACTGACTCTCCCCCCCATTCCCCCTCCCACACCCCCCTGTACACTCTCCCCTATCACTGACTCTCCCCCCCATTCCCCCTCCCACACTCCCATGTACACTCTCCCCTATCACTGACTCTCCCCCCCATTCCCCCTCCCACACCCCCATGTACACTCTCCCCTATCACTGACTCTCCCCCCATTCCCCCTCCCACACCCCCATGTACACTCTCCCCTGTCACTGACTCTACCCCCCATTCCCCCTCCCACACTCCCATGTACACTCTCCCCTATCACTGACTCTACCCCCATTCCCCCCTCCCACACCCCCATGTACACTCTCCCCTATCACTGACTCTCCCCCCCATTCCCCCTCCCACACCCCCATGTACACTCTCCCCTATCACTGACTCTCCCCCCCATTCCCCCTCCCACACCCCCATGTACACTCTCCCCTATCACTGACTCTCCCCCCCATTCCCCCTCCCACACCCCCATGTACACTCTCCCCTATCACTGACTCTCCCCCCATTCCCCCTCCCACACCCCCATGTACACTCTCCCCTATCACTGACTCTACCCCCATTCCCCCTCCCACACCCCCATGTACACTCTCCCCTATCACTGACTCTCCCCCCCATTCCCCCTCCCACACCCCCATGTACACTCTCCCCTATCACTGACTCTCCCCCCCATTCCCCCTCCCACACCCCCATGTACACTCTCCCCTATCACTGACTCTCCCCCCATTCCCCCTCCCACACCCCCATGTACACTCTCCCCTATCACTGACTCTCCCCCCCATTCCCCCTCCCACACCCCCATGTACACTCTCCCCTATCACTGACTCTCCCCCCCATTCCCCCTCCCACACCCCCATGTACACTCTCCCCTATCACTGACTCTCCCCCCCATTCCCCCTCCCACACCCCCATGTACACTCTCCCCTATCACTGACTCTCCCCCCATTCCCCCTCCCACACCCCCATGTACACTCTCCCCTATCACTGACTCTCCCCCCATTCCCCCTCCCACACCCCCATGTACACTCTCCCCTATCACTGACTCTCCCCCCATTCCCCCTCTCACAATTCCATGTACTCTTGAGTGCATCAGTAAGTAGATGATGACTGACCATTAGACCATAAGACACAGGAGCAGAATGAGGCCACTCGGCTCATCGAGTCTGCTCTGCCATTCAACCATTGCTGATATTTTTCTCATCCCCATTCTCCTGTCTTTTCCCCATAACCCCTGATCCCCTTATTAATCTGGAACCTATCTGTCTCTGTCTTAAAGACTGGGCGATGATTGGGTGAGAATTTGGGGCGTGAGTGGGTGATGATCGTTTTATCTGGGTGATGATTGGATATTTCCTGAGCATTGTCCAATCACAGTGTCTCACAGTCAGAATGTGTTGAACCTTATTGCGAAGCTGAGTAGGATTTGGTGTCTGTAAAATTATTTAGAAATTGTAAAACAGTATGAGGTGAAAATGTTACGTATACCCTTTTGAAAAAGTTGTGGTTTTCCTATACTTAAAGTTTAAATAAAAACAGATGCATATGGAGTACACAGACTGAAACATTATGTCGCGAGGCCAGGCAGTAATATTGCCAGGACAACAGGTTACTTTTGAATTTTGTTCACTCAATTTAAACAAGGCACTTGAACAAAAGCAGCCTATTAGATTTAAATTTGACATTTTGGTAACCTGAGAACCAATCCTATTGTCGGGATTTTGGTATGTCATCAGGGGTATAAGGGACAGCTCTCAGCTTCAGAGAGACAGGTAGAAACTACCCCCATCAGAAACTGCCCCCACCAATAACTGCCCCCATCAGAAACTGCCCCCACCAGAAACTGCCCCCACCAGAAACTGCCCCCATCAGAAACTGCCCCCACCAGTAACTGCCCCCACCAGAAACTGCCCCCATCAGAAACTGACCCCACCAGTAACTGCCCCCACCAGTAACTGCCCCCATCAGAAACTGCCCCCACCAGTAACTGCCCCCATCAGAAACTGCCCCCATCAGTAACTGCCCCCACCAGAAACTGCCCCCCTCAGAAACTGCCCCCATCAGAAACTGCCCCCACCAAAACTGCCCCCACCAAAACTGCCCCCATCAGAAACTGCCCCCATCAGACACTGCCCCACCAGAAACTGCCCCCATCAGAAACTGCCCCCACCAAAACTGCCCCCATCAAAAACTGCCCCTACCAGAAACTGCCCCCATCAGTAACTGCCCCCACCAGAAACTGCCCCCCTCAGAAACTGCCCCCATCAGAAACTGCCCCCATCAGAAACTGCCCTCACCACAAACTGCTCCTGCCAGAAACTACCCCACCAGAAGCTGTCCCCGTCAGAAATTGTGTCCACCAGAGCTCATTGATGTCTGAAAAGAAAGCCTGATCTCAATCGTGAAGACAGCAATGAAGACAGAAGATTCTGGAAGATAAAAACCTGGTTGTATTTCGAGAGTGACTAAAACAATTCTATTCTTTTGTTAATGAGTGAGAATTGTGTTTATTTCAACAGCATTCTATTAGAATCATGTTTTATTGGTTTGTCAACAGTTGAGTTAACCTGTTCACTGTTAGTTAGAATTCATTAGTTACTTGTTGATTTTACAGAGAGAGTCTCGGGTAGTTATTTAACCATGAGAAGTTGGTGAAGTGCTGATCACACTACCTCTCACACACCTCTAGCCCCCTCTTTGATTAGTGGTCAGCTCTCAGGGAGGGGATTAACCTCACCTTTATAACAATCTGAGCTAAAGTCCGTGTACATTGGGCGACTCGATCTGACCGTTTCACTCCCCGTGTCCCTGGCAGTGGGGATCATTTCCCAATTCTGTTTTCCCTCCTGTGTCTGACTGCATCCTGCAGTGCACGCTGCTCTAACCACAGGATCTCTCCTCCGTTCCTCCCTTCGGTGTTTGAAGGAAATTTCTGCATGTTTTTCATCCTGATCTTTCACCCCCACCCCCTCCCCTCACTGCTGCCCATGGTATTAACGCTGGATGCTTCTGACATTGCTTTCCGCAGGATTTGACAGCAGTCTACCCTGTCGGGAGCTATGCAGTGTACCAATGTCACGCCGGTTACTTCATCTCTGGAGGTGATGGGACACTGAGATGTGGAGAGAATTTGCAATGGGAAAGCAGTAACCTGTACTGTCTGAGTGAGTGCTGAACTCCCTGTTTGAAGGTCTTCACTGGGGTGCTAGTATTGTGTGTAATGGTGCAGTGTGGATAGACAACAGGTTTGTGTTTTCTGGGAGGTTTTCCTGCGATTTGGAATGAAATGTCCTGAAACTGAGCTGGAGATAACAAATCCACTCACTGAGCTTTGACAGAGCCAGAGAGACTGGACATCTCCGATACAGCCAGCACTAGCTAGGGTTAGCACCCAAACACAAGCCCCATCCCCAACCCGAACCCTAACCCTAAACCTAACCCGAACTCTGAATCCAACCCCAACCCTAACCCAACATCCAACAATAACCCTAACCCTAACGCCAACCCTAACCCTACCTTAACATCCAACAATAACCCTAACCCAAACCCAAACCCTAACATCAATCCTAACCCTAAGCCCAACTTTAACCTTAAGCCAAACCCAATCACTAATCCCACCCCTAACCCTAACCCCAACCCAAATGCTAAAACGAACCCCCAACCCTAACCCTAACCCCAACCCTCAACTCTAACTCTGAACCCTAACCACTAAGCCTGACCCTAACACTGACCCTTAATCCATGTCCTCTCTCTGTCAGACCCCTTACCCCTTAACCCTAACCCCAAAGCTAACCTCTAACCCTAACCCTAATCCAGACCAGCGTCTCCTCACCCTAACCCCAACACCGAAACCTAACTCCTATCCCTACTTTTAACCCTAACCCTCATGCCTCTCCTCAGCCTAACCCCTAGCACTCACCCCCTCGCTAAATAAGATTCTGGTTTATCTGTGACCTAATGTACAAACCCACCCATATCCCATCATATCTCTGGTTATGGATATCTGTCAGTCTCAGATTTATCTTTAACACTGACCCTGATGCCCATTGCAGTTTGTGGAAGAGTTCAAACTTCCACTAGCCTTTTCTACGTTTCTTCACTTCACTGGGAAAAGTTTGGCTCTCATTTTTAGACGATTTTCCCCTAGTTCTATACTCCCACCAGCAGAGTAATTTCTCGACAACCAGCCTATCTGTTCCCTTTAATATCTTAATAACGTTGGTCAAGATTGCCCTGAAGCCCATACATTCCAAGGAGACGTGTGTAAGCTCTCCTTATCATTTCATCCTTGGAATCCAGGCTTCGCTCTGGTAAATTACACTAACGCCAAAATCAATAAATCTTTCCTACAGCGTGGGGCCCACAGCTGCCCCAGTCCCTCCAGCTGAGCTCTGGGTTGTTGGAACAAGTTGAAAGTTTTACACATCGCGTGGCCAAAGCTTGTGATGCCTGAATCACAAGAGCCAGGAGGAAAACAAGAGCTGAGGGCCAGCATGGGCAAGCATGAGGGGCCGAATGGTAAAGGGAAGAGGAGAATGGCTCTGTCAGAGAGCCAGCTCAGGTACAGTAGTTAGAGTAGCCAATTCCTGTGCAGGTAAACTCTGCACAATTCCAACCTTCTTCAGTCAGATTAAGTTAGGGAATGTTAGCGAGAATGGGACATTAAAAAAACAAAGGGTTTGGTTCAACATTATCTCCACGTCTTGTTACAGGGACGGTCTGTCCTCCTCCCCAGTTACAGAGAGATATTACTGTCAGCCCAGTGCAGCCCAGCTACCGAATCGGAGAGGTGGTCTCTCTGTCCTGCCCTCCAGGCAGCAGGTTGGAAGGTCATTCTGAGGTCACGTGTGGCTCCAGCCTGCAATGGTCTCAGGATCTGAACACCATCAGATGTAACACAGGTGAGTCCCCGATTCCTCACATCCTCTCCGTGCCGGAAACTCCCCCAGAGGTAGGTATTTGTAACCTGAAGGGGGCAATCGGACCTGTAACAAAAATATCTGAGAGAATTCTCTGGGGGATGAACAAAGAAGAACAAAGAATTCTTTGCTTGTTACTTGTTGAAGGGCAGGTGGAGCCAAAATCTGAGACTCCAGATGGAAAGGTTGTGTTGGGACAGATTAGGTTGACTTGGGTTGCATTGGGGTGTGTTGCACTGTGTTAGCGGGAGCTGGATTGTATTGGTTTGAGTTGGTTTGATTTCAGTTGTGTTGGATTTGGGTAGGATTCTGGTGAACTGGGTTAGATACTTTTGAGTTGATTTGATTTATTATTGTCACATGCATTAACATACAGTGAAAAGTATTGTTTCTTGCACACCATAGAGATAAAGCATACCATTCATAGAGAAGGAAAGGAGAGGGTGCAGAATATAGTGTTACAGTCATAGCTAGGGTGTAGAGAAAGATCAACTTAATGTGAGGTAGGTCCATTCAAAAGCCTGACAGCAGCAGGGAAGATGCTGTTCTTGAGTTGGTTAAATTGGATTGGGTTTAATTTGGTCAGTTGGATTGATTTGAGCTAGATTGATTTTGTTTGTTTGGATTGGATTGTATTGGACTGGTTTAGATTGGATTAGATTATGTTGAAAGGATGAAGCTGGCTGGTTCTGTTGCACTGGATTTTATTTGTTGGGTTGATTGGATTGGATTTATTTTATTCATTCATTCATGCGATGTGGGCAGTGCTGGCTAGGCCAACATTTATTGCCCATCCCTAATTGCCCCTTGAGAAGGTGATAGTGAGCTGCCTTCTTGAACTGCTGCAGCCCATGTAGTGTAGGTACACCCACCGTGCTGTTACCTGTAGATGTGGTATATCTGGACTTCCAGAAGGTATTTGATAAGGAGCCGCATAAAAGACTGATTCAGAAGGTGAGGTCGCAGGAGACTGGGGCTAGAATACTCAGTTGGATTGAGGATTGGCTGACTGATAGAAAGCAGAGGGTCAGGATAAATAGGTCCTCGTCTCGCTGGCGAAATGTAACCAGTGGAGTGCTGCAGGGGTCAGTCCTCAGACCTCAACCGTTTGTAATCTACATAAATGATCTGGAAGCAGAGACAGAGTGTAACATAGCAAAATTTGCAGATGTAACTAAAATAGGTGGGAAAGCAGCCAGTGAAGAGGATATGAAGATTTTACAGACATATAGACATAGGCTAGGAGAATTCCAAATTTGGCAGTTGGAGTTTAATGTGGATAAGTGTGAGGTTGTCTATTTTGGCTGAAAAGAATAGAAAGGCAAGTTATTACCTAAATAGAAAGCAGATTCAAAATGCGTCCGGGCAGAGGGATCTTGGTGTCTGTGTTCATGAATCGCAGAAAGTTGGTATGTGGGTGCAGCACATAATAAAAAAGGCAAATGGAATGTTGGCATTTATTGCAAAGGGACTGGAATATTAAATAGAGAAGTGTTGCAATTGTATAGGGTGTTGATGAGACCACAGCTGGGGTATTGTATCCAGTTTTGGTCTCCCTATCTGAGGCATTGGAGACAGTTCAGAGGAGGTTAAATTGGAACTGTAGAGATTGACAGCTGTTAAGAATTATACTTTATACATGTTTAAATATTTTAATTGGTAAAAGTTATAGAACATAGAACACTACAGCACAAACAGGCCCTTCGGCCCACAAGTTGCGCCGATCACATCTATACCTACCTATGCTAATTCTTTCTGTTATATTTTAACTGTCGTCAAATAATGTTTGTTTTAATAATAGCTCCCTAATAGGACAATCAGATTACACCTGGAGTGAAGCACTTTATACAACCCTGAAGCTAAAATCAAAAGTTGGGGTCTAGGCTAACTTTGTAATGTACCTTAAAGTTTCTGATCTGGTCCCTAACACTGGGTTAGATTGGTTCAGGTAGACACATAGATGCAGGAGTTGGCCACTCATCCCTTGAAGCCTGATCCACCATTCACTTTGACAATGGATGATCATCAAATTCAGTATCCTGATTGGCTAGGATGAGTTTGTATTGAGTGGACAGTTTGCATTGGGTTAGATTGTGTTGGGTTCAATCCAAACTGTTTGTTGCAGACCATTTGTTTTTCCGTTCCGTAACAAACATAGCAACATAAGAAATAGGAGCAGGAGTAGGCCATCTAGCCCTTCGATCCTGCCCCGCCATTCAATAAGATCATGGTTGATCTGAAGTGGATCAGTTCCACTTTCCCGCTTTCTCCCCATAACCCTTAATTCCCTTGTCTCAAAAACCTATCTACCTGTGACTTAAATATACTTAGCGAGGTAGCCTCCACCACTTCAATGGGCAGAGAATTCCAGAGATTCACCACCCTTTGAATGAAGAAGTTCCTCCTCAACTCCGATCTAAGCTGCCCCCCCCCCTTATCTTGAGGCTGTGCCCTCTAGTTCTGCTGTCCTTTCTGAGCGGGAAGAATCTCTCTACCTCTACCCTATCCATCCCTTTCATTGTTTTGTAATTCTCTATAAGATCCCCCCTCATCCTTCTAAACTCCAAACATAAATCATATTGTGTTGTGATCGCTGTCACTAAAATATTCCCCAATTGCCACCTTGTCCACCTGTCCGGATTCATTCCCCAGAATTAGATCCAGCACTGCACCGCCCCCTGCTGGGCCTTCTACATGTCAACATAAAATGTTCCCCTGAACACATTTCAAGAAACTCGACCCTTCCAAACCCTTAACACTGTGACTATCCCAATTAATGTTGGGCAAGTTACAATCCCTGAATCCTCTGTTATTTTTACACCTCTGTGAGCTGTCTATGTATCTGCTCCTCTATTTCCCGCTGACTCTTTGGGGTCTATATCACACTTGCGGTAATGTGTCTGCCCCTTGTCATTCCGATGTTCTACCCACAAAGCCTCGTTTGAAGACCATTCCAAGATATTGTCCCTCCTCACTCCAGTGCCTGACTCCTTAACTAATGTAGTGACACCTCCTCCTCTGTCCCGCCTGAAGATCCGATATCCTGGAATGTTGATTTACCAGCCCTGTTCTTCACCCAACCACGGGCGCGAGCCACCAAAGTCGGAACAAAGTGCCCAAGCCCATGGGAAAATCCGAGGGATTCCCATTGGTGTGACAGTGCCTGTCTTTCAGGTGGGTGGAAGTCACCCACCTGAAAGATGCAAATTAGACTCATAGAAACCCTACAGTGCAGAAAGAGGCCCTTTGGCCCATTGAGTCTGTACTGAACACAATCCCACCCAGGCCCTACCCCCATATCCCTACATATTATACCCACTAATCCCTCTAACCTACACATCCCTGGACACTAAGGGGCAATTTAGCATGGCCAATCAACCTAACCCACACATCTTTGGACTGTGGGAGGAAACCGGAGCACCCGGAGGAAACCCACACAGACATGAGGAGAATGTGCAAACTCCACACAGACAGTGACTCGAGCCAGGAATTGAACCCAGGACCCTGGAGCTGTGAAGTAACATTGCTAATCACTGTGCTACCGTGCCGCATCTCGGGGATTACACCAGCCACCCCACTGATCCCCATGTTCACGGATTGGTTTTCCCTCCCCCCAGAAAGGGAAATTGTGACCCACCCCCACCCCCCCAACTACTGCTGACCAGGGGAGCGTCAGCAACCCCTCGGCCAAGAGGGACATCCCGCTCCCTGTCCCCCCACCACTCAAATAATGGGTCAACCTGCCCCCTCCACTGCCGTATACCTCACAGGGCTCAGAATGACCTCAGACACCCCCCCTTACCCTCTCGGAAGCTCCCTCAGAACCTCCCCATCCCTCCGAACCCCTGCCTTCCAATTCCTCTTTTGTGTAAACGTGGTGATACAGTGCAGTCACGGAGTAACTTAGCAGAGGGATACGTTACTCTGGACAGTGGGTTTGATCTCTTCTGCTTTATTCCAGTTGCAGTAACGACAAGAGTACCTGAGACACTGCGATGTAATCCATGGGAGAAGGTTAAAAATGGAATCTGTGTCTGCAAAATGCCCTATGAATGCAGGTACAGTTTGATTTGATTTATTATTGTCTCTTGTATTCACATACAGTGAAAAATATTGTTTCTTGCGCGTTATACAGACAAAGCATACCGTTCATAGAGAAGGAAAGGAGAGAGTGCAGAATGTAGTGTTACAGTCATAGCGAGGGTGTAGAGAAAGATCAACTTAATGCGAGGTAGGTCCATTCAAAAGTCTGACAGCAGCAGGGAAGAAGCTGTTCTTGAGTCGTTTGGTACATGACCTCAGACTTTTGTATCTTTTCCCCCGACGGAAGAAGGTGGAAGTAGAATTGTGTGGGATCTTTGATTATACTGGCTGCTTTGCCGAGGCAGTGGGAAGTGTAGACAGAGTCAATGGATGGGAGGCTGGTTTGTGTGACAGATTGGGCTACATTCATGACCTTTTGTAGTTCCTTGTGGTTTTGGGCAGAGCAGGAGCCCATACCAAGCTGTGATACAACCAGAAAGAATGCTTTCTATGGGGCATCTGTAAAAGTTGGTGGGAGTCGTAGCTGACATGCCAAATTTCCTTAGTCTTCTGAGAAAGTAGAGGCGTTGGTGGGGCTTTCTTAACTACAGTGTCGGCATGGGGGGGACCAGGACAGGTTGTTGGTGATCTGGACACCCAAAAACTTGAAGCCCTTGAGTCTGCACTACAGTGTTAATAACACTCAAGTTAGACTGGTTTAGGTGTGAATTATATTGTAAATGGCAGAACCCTTAGGAACATTAATATACAGAGGGATCTGGGCGTGCAGGAACACAGTTCTCTAAAAGTAGCAATACAGGTGACTAAGGTAATTAAGAAGGCCTTCGGCGTGCTTGCCTTCATAAGAAAATAAGAACATAAGAAATAGGAGCAGGAGTAGGCCATCTAGCCCTTCGAGCCTGCCCCGCCATTCAATAAGATCATGGCTGATCTGTCGCTGCTCAGTTCCACTTTCCCGCTTTCTCCCCATAACCCTTAATTCCCCTGTCTATCAGAAACCTATCTACCCGTGACTTAAATATATTTAGCGAGGCAGCCTCCACCACTTCAACGGGCAGAGAATTCCAGAGATTCACCACCCTTTGAGTGAAGAAGTTCCTCCTCAACTCCGTTCTAAACTGCCCCCCCCCTCCCCACATCTTGAGGCTGTGCCCTCTAGTCCTGTTGTTCTTTCTGAGCGGGAAGAATCTCTCTACCTCTACCCTATCCATCCCCTTCATTATCTTATACATCTCTATAAGATCCCCCCTCATCCTTCTAAACTCCAACGAGTACAGACCCAGTCTATTCAGCCTCTCTTCATAGTCCAACCCCCTCATCTCCGGTATCAGCCTAGTGAACCTCCTCTGCACTCCCTCCAAGGCCAATATATCCTTGCGCAAGTGCGGCGCCCAAAACTGCACACAGTACTCCAGCTGCGGCCTCACCAGTGCCCTATACAGTTGCAGCAAGACCTCCCTACTTTTATATTCAATCCCCCTCGCTATGAAGGCCAGCATCCCATTCGCCTTCCTGACCACCTGCTGCACCTGCAAGCTGGGTTTTTGCGACTCATGCACAAGGACCCCCAGGTCCCTCTGCACCGTCGCCTGCTGCAGTTTTTCGCCCTTTAAATAGCAATTCATCAGCCAGGGCATTGAGTACAAGAGTTGGGAAATCATGTTGCAGCTTTATAAAACCTTGGTTAGGCCGCATTTGGAGTATTGCGTGCAGTTCAAGTCACCAGCATGAGATGGATGTTTTGGAGAGAGTGCAAAGAAGATTCACCAGAATGTTGCCTGGTCTCGAGGGTGTTGGCTATGAGGAGAGGTTGAATAAACTAGGATTGTTTTCACTGGAAAGATGGAGGCTGAGGGGAGACCTGATAGAGGACTACAAAATTATGAGAGGCAGAGACAGGGTGGATAGTCAGAGGTTTTTTCCAAGGGTGGAGTGTCAGTTACAAGGGCACAGGTTAAGGTGAGAGGAGGAAAGTTCAGGGGAGAATGTGCGGGGGATGTTTTTCACACAGAGAGTGATGGGAATGGGTACATTAGCAAATGGTTTAGGGGAGAATGTGATAAAAAACTGTCACCCAGAGGGCAGTGAGGGTCTGGAATGCGCTGCCTGGGAGGGTGGTGATGCCTCACATCCTTTAAAAAGTACCTGGATGAGCACTTGGCACGTCGTCACATTCAGGGCCATGGGCCGAGTGCTGGCAGGTGGGGTAAGGTGGGAGTTCAGGTATTTTAATGTGTTAGCACGGATTCAATGGACTGAAGGGCCTCTTCTGCACTGTATGATTCTATAAAACATTTAAGAGGCACCAGAGTGGGTACCTGAATGGGAAGGGAATACAGGGACATGGACCGAGTAAGGGCAGAAGGTTTTATTTCAGTTTAGTTAGGGCATCACGATCAGTACAGGGAGGGAGGGCCGAAGGGCCTGTTCCTGGATTGTACTTCTCTCTGTTATTAGACTCTGTGGGAAGTTTGAGGGGGAGAGACAGCTCATGGTATTTGAGGAGAGATCTTGCTCTCTCCCTTTCTCTCCTCTCTTTCTCTCTCCCTAGTTTTCTCCTGAAGTCCCCAAATTCTCTCTGCCCTCATTCTTTCCCTCGCTCTCTCTGTCTCCCCCCACCTTTCCCCCACACTCTGTCTCTCCCCCCCTTTCCCCCACACTCTGTCTCTCCCCCCCTGCCTCTTTCCCCCACACTCTGTTTCTCCCACCACCTTTCCCCCACACTCTGTCTCTCCCCCTCTGCTCCTGTTGTGTCCCTGATCTCCGTTTCCCCTGCCCCTGGTTCCCTGCCATTTTTATCGTGTGTTTGTATCCCGCCAGCTCCTCGTTGCCGGTTTGTGCGGTTAAGCAGTCGGGTCAAGTCTTTCCGCTGACGTTGTGCAAATTCCTGGCTCTGGAATGCCTTGGTCGACGTTTTGGAATGACATCGGAGAGTGACTGTCCATCCCCATCTCCAGCAGTGAGGGAGTGTGGTTCCTGTTCACCCTGGGAGCGATGTGATGGTAAGGATCATTCTTCCTTTATGAAAGATTCACATAAACTCTCTCTGGGCAGTTGCACTGTCATGATGTGGGTATGCCGGTGTTGGACTGGCGTAAACACAGTAAAAAGTCTGACAACACCAGGTTTTAGTCCAACCTATTTATTTGATAATATACTCACAAGCTTTCGGGGTTAGCCCCAAAAGCTTGTGAGTATATTATCAAATAAATAGGTTGGACTAAAACCTGGTGCTGTCAGACTTTTTACAGTTGCACTGTTCCAGGTTTTTGCAGACTGCGGCAGACTGGGTCAGAGTGTTCGAGGCTGATCCGGACACTCCAGACTGTTCCAAAGTGTTCTAGGCTCCATTAGGCTCGAACAATACTGAGATCAGTGCTGAGGGAGTGCCGCACTGTCAGAGGGTCAGTGCTGAGGGAGTGCCGCACTGTCAGAGGGTCAGTGCTGAGGGAGTGCCGCACTGTCAGAGGGTCAGTGCTGAGGGAGTGCCGCACTGTCAGAGGGTCAGTACTGAGGGAGTGCCGCACTGTCAGAGGGTCAGTGCTGAGGGAGTGCCGCACTGTCAGAGGGTCAGTACTGAGGGAGTGCCGCACTGTCAGAGGGTCAGTGCTGAGGGAGTGCCGCACTGTCAGAGGGTCAGTGCTGAGGGAGTGCCGCACTGTCAGAGGGTCAGTGCTGAGGGAGTGCCGCACTGTCAGAGGGTCAGTGCTGAGGGAGTGCCGCACTGTCAGAGGGTCAGTACTGAGGGAGTGCCGCACTGTCAGAGGGTCAGTACTGAGGGAGTGCCGCACTGTCAGAGGGTCAGTGCTGAGGGAGTGCCGCACTGTCAGAGGGTCAGTACTGAGGGAGTGCCGCACTGTCAGAGGGTGAGTGCTGAGGGAGTGCCGCACTGTCAGAGGGTCAGTGCTGAGGGAGTGCCGCATTGTCAGAGGGTTAGTGCTGAGGGAGTGCCGCACTGTCAGAGGGTCAGTACTGAGGGAGTGCCGCACTGTCAGAGGGTCAGTACTGAGGGAGTGCCGCACTGTCAGAGGGTCAGTGCTGAGGGAGTGCCGCACTGTCAGAGGGTCAGTGCTGAGGGAGTGCCGCACTGTCAGAGGGTCAGTACTGAGGGAGTGCCGCACTGTCAGAGGGTCAGTACTGAGGGAGTGCCGCACTGTCAGAGGGTCAGTGCTGAGGGAGTGCCGCACTGTCAGAGGGTCAGTACTGAGGGAGTGCCGCACTGTCAGAGGGTCAGTGCTGAGGGAGTGCCGCACTGTCAGAGGGTCAGTGCTGAGGGAGTGCCGCACTGTCAGAGGGTTAGTGCTGAGGGAGTGCCGCACTGTCAGAGGGTCAGTACTGAGGGAGTGCCGCACTGTCAGAGGGTCAGTACTGAGGGAGTGCCGCACTGTCAGAGGGTCACTGCTGAGGGAGTGCCGCACTGTCAGAGGGTCAGTGCTGAGGGAGTGCCGCACTGTCAGAGGGTCAGTGCTGAGGGAGTGCCGCACTGTCAGAGGGTCAGTACTGAGGGAGTGCCGCACTGTCAGAGGGTCAGTGCTGAGGGAGTGCCGCACTGTCAGAGGGTCAGTACTGAGGGAGTGCCGCACTGTCAGAGGGTCAGTGCTGAGGGAGTGCCGCACTGTCAGAGGGTCAGTGCTGAGGGAGTGCCGCACTGTCAGAGGGTCAGTACTGAGGGAGTGCCGCACTGTCAGAGGGTCAGTGCTGAGGGAGCGCCGCACTGTCAGAGGGTCAGTGCTGAGGGAGCGCCGCACTGTCAGAGGGTCAGTGCTGAGGGAGCGCCGCACTGTCTGAGGGTCAGTACTGAGGGAGCGCCGCACTGTCAGAGGGTCAGTGCTGAGGGAGTGCCGCACTGTCAGAGGGTCAGTGCTGAGGGAGTGCCGCACTGTCAGAGGGTCAGTGCTGAGGGAGTGCCGCACTGTCAGAGGGTCAGTGCTGAGGGAGTGCCGCACTGTCAGAGGGTCAGTACTGAGGGAGTGCCGCACTGTCAGAGGGTCAGTACTGAGGGAGTGCCGCACTGTCAGAGGGTCAGTGCTGAGGGAGTGCCGCACTGTCAGAGGGTCAGTACTGAGGGAGTGCCGCACTGTCAGAGGGTGAGTGCTGAGGGAGTGCCGCACTGTCAGAGGGTCAGTGCTGAGGGAGTGCCGCATTGTCAGAGGGTTAGTGCTGAGGGAGTGCCGCACTGTCAGAGGGTCAGTACTGAGGGAGTGCCGCACTGTCAGAGGGTCAGTACTGAGGGAGTGCCGCACTGTCAGAGGGTCAGTGCTGAGGGAGTGCCGCACTGTCAGAGGGTCAGTGCTGAGGGAGTGCCGCACTGTCAGAGGGTCAGTACTGAGGGAGTGCCGCACTGTCAGAGGGTCAGTACTGAGGGAGTGCCGCACTGTCAGAGGGTCAGTGCTGAGGGAGTGCCGCACTGTCAGAGGGTCAGTACTGAGGGAGTGCCGCACTGTCAGAGGGTCAGTGCTGAGGGAGTGCCGCACTGTCAGAGGGTCAGTGCTGAGGGAGTGCCGCACTGTCAGAGGGTTAGTGCTGAGGGAGTGCCGCACTGTCAGAGGGTCAGTACTGAGGGAGTGCCGCACTGTCAGAGGGTCAGTACTGAGGGAGTGCCGCACTGTCAGAGGGTCACTGCTGAGGGAGTGCCGCACTGTCAGAGGGTCAGTGCTGAGGGAGTGCCGCACTGTCAGAGGGTCAGTGCTGAGGGAGTGCCGCACTGTCAGAGGGTCAGTACTGAGGGAGTGCCGCACTGTCAGAGGGTCAGTGCTGAGGGAGTGCCGCACTGTCAGAGGGTCAGTGCTGAGGGAGTGCCGCACTGTCAGAGGGTCAGTGCTGAGGGAGTGCCGCACTGTCAGAGGGTCAGTGCTGAGGGAGTGCCGCACTGTCAGAGGGTCAGTACTGAGGGAGTGCCGCACTGTCAGAGGGTCAGTGCTGAGGGAGCGCCGCACTGTCAGAGGGTCAGTGCTGAGGGAGCGCCGCACTGTCAGAGGGTCAGTGCTGAGGGAGCGCCGCACTGTCTGATGGTCAGTACTGAGGGAGCGCCGCACTGTCAGAGGGTCAGTACTGAGGGAGCGCCGCACTGTCAGAGGGTCAGTACTGAGGGAGCGCCGCACTGTCAGAGGGTCAGTGCTGAGGGAGTGCCGCGCTGTCAGAGGGTCAGTGCTGAGGGAGCGCCGCACTGTCAGAGGGTCAGTGCTGAGGGAGCGCCGCACTGTCAGAGGGTCAGTGCTGAGGGAGCGCCGCACTGTCAGAGGGTCAGTACTGAGGGAGTGCTGCACTGTCAGAGGGTCAGTACTGAGGGAGCGCCGCACTGTCAGAGGGTCAGTACTGAGGGAGCGCTGCACTGTCAGAGGGTCAGTACTGAGGGAGCGCCGCACTGTCAGAGGGTCAGTACTGAGGGAGCGCCGCACTGTCAGAGGGTCAGTACTGAGGGAGTGCTGCACTGTCAGAGGGTCAGTACTGAGGGAGTGCCGCACTGTCAGAGGGTCAGTGCTGAGGGAGTGCCGCACTGTCAGAGGGTCAGTGCTGAGGGAGTGCCGCACTGTCAGAGGGTCAGTACTGAGGGAGTGCCGCACTGTCAGAGGGTCAGTGCTGAGGGAGTGCCGCACTGTCAGAGGGTCAGTACTGAGGGAGTGCCGCACTGTCAGAGGGTCAGTGCTGAGGGAGTGCCGCACTGTCAGAGGGTCAGTGCTGAGGGAGTGCCGCACTGTCAGAGGGTCAGTGCTGAGGGAGTGCCGCACTGTCAGAGGGTCAGTGCTGAGGGAGTGTAAAGATGTACAGTGGATGTGAAGGGTGCTATATAAATTCTTTCCACTGAGCAATAATGGGAAGTGGATTCTGTCTGAGTCGTAACCAGCTTGATTCTGGGGATGAAAAGGTTGACATATGAGGAGAGATTAAACAGTTTGAGTTTGTACTTGCTGGAGTTTAGAAGGATGAGAGGGATCTGATCGAGGAATATAAAATTTTAAAAGGGATTGATGAAGTAAATGTAGACAAATGTTTCCTCTTACAGGGCAACCTGGAACAAGAGGTCACAGGTATGGGTTGAGAGGCGGTAGATTTAAAACTGAGATGGGGAGGAACTATTTCTCACAGAGGGTGGGTGAATTTGTGGAACTCACTGCCCCATAGCACGGTAGAGTCTGAATCATTGAATGGTTTCAGGAGGGAGATGGATATATTTCTAATGAAAAAGGGAAAGAGGGATATTGGGAAGAGGTGGGAAGGTGGTTTCAGACCAGGGAGAGACCAGCCATGATCTGATTGAATGGTGAAGCAGGATCGATGGGCTGAACTTGCCGATTTCGGCTCCCAGTTCCGATGTCCCTCTGTGGAAAATCCCAGTGCCTCTGAGGCAGGACTTCACCCCGTCCATCTCAGAGCCTGACCCTTTCCTGTTCTGGAACCGTCTGCCGAGGGGGCTGCAGGCAGGGGAAACGCTCTGGATCTCTCGATTGGAGAGCAGAAGGGAAAAGGCAGCCTGGGTTCCCACTCGGATCCAGGAACAGGGAAAGATCCCCGGTGCAAGAGGGACTGACTGAGGGTGGGGGAGAGAGAGAGAGATGGGGAGGGAGGAAGAGGAGAAAGGGAGGGGATGGATCAGAGGGTATATGGGGGGACGGAGGGAGGGGAGGATGCGGGTGGGGAAGGGAGATAGGGAGGGAGAGGAGAGTGTGAGCGGGGGAGGGAGGGGAGGGTGTGAGTGGTGGGGAAGGGGGGTGGATGGCGGGGAGGGGAGTGGGGGGGGAGCAGTAACGCAGCGGAGGGAGAGGGTACCTGGCAGTAAGGAGAGGGGATAGAGAATGTGTGTGTGAGCCAAAGGGGAGGGAGACAAGAGATCCCAACAGGAAAAACAGTTTCTCCGGAATTCCTATTTCCCAGTTTTACTGTTTTCTGGGAATGTTGGGGGCGGTGTGGATTGGGGGTGGGGTGGGGGTCTGCCCACTGGGTTCCCGGCAAATAGTTATCCACTAAATTTGAATGAACATAAGAACATAAGAAATAGGAGCAGGGGTCGGCCATCTAGCCCTTCGAGCCTGCCCCGCCATTCAATAAGATCATGGCTGATCTGTCGTGGCTCAGTTCCACATTCCCGCTCTCTCCCCATAACCCTTAATTCCCTTATCTATCAGAAACCTATCTACCCGTGACTTAAATATATTGAGCGAGGCAGCCTCCACCACTTCAACGGGCAGAGAATTCCAGAGATTCACCACCCTTTGAGTGAAGAAGTTCCAGTGTTGTTATGGGATCTTGCTGTGTGTCTTTGGGCTCGGTGTTGGGGAGGGTGCTGCTCGTGTTGTGTTGGGGAGGGTGCTGACCTGTTTGCCATTCCTCTGCAGCTCAGCAAGGCCGGTGTGTGTGTAAGGTGTCGGAGGAGGAGTGCACCCACGGAGGGATCCAGTTCTGTGCGGTGGTGGAGGGGAGTGAGGTGGAGGAGACGGTGAGCGAGTGCCAAGCCGGGGTCTGGAGGTGTCAGGGCAAAGCTTACACCCTCCTGACCGCCCATCCCTGCCCCCACCAAACAACAGCCACCTCCTGATACGACATGGTGGGCTAAAGGTCAAGGGAGTCTCACCACAGCTGGAACCGCCCCCCCACCCGTAACACCCCCCCCCCTGCCATACACCCTCCCATACATCCCCCTGTAACACCCCCCACCCATACACCCTCCCGGGCACCCCCCTGTAACACCCCCCACCCATACACCCTCCCGTACACCCCCCTGTAACACCCCCCACCCATACACCCTCCCGTACACCCCCCTGTAACACCCCCCACCCATACACCCTCCCGTACACCCCCCTGTAACACCCCCCACCCATACACCCTCCCGTACATCCCGCTGTAACACCCCCCACCCATACACCCTCCCGTACATCCCCCTGTAACACCCCCCACCCATACACCCTCCCGTATGTCCCCCGAAACACACACCCCCCCCCCCCCCTGTACATCCACCCTGTGCACCCCCCACTTACACCCACCCTATACACTCCCCCATACATCCACCCCAGGTACACCCCCCCACCCCCCGAGCAACCCCTCCATGTACACCCCTCCCAAACACCCCCCTTACACCTGCCCGTGTACCACCCCCCCCCGTACACCCACCTCGTAACACCCCCTGTAACACTCCCCTGTACACACTCCCGTAACACCCCTCCCTACACCCCCCCCTACACCCATCCTGTAACATCCCCCCCTCCCGTACACTCCCCTGTAACACCCCCACCCATACACCCTCCCGTACACTCCCCTCACCCTGTACACCCCCCCCGTCCTCACCCTCACCCCCTGAATCACTCTGAAACATGTGAGTCCAGCTTGTCCCATTCCCTCGGTGACCATCCCCTGCCCCTCCCTCCCATCCCCACGGACCCTCCGCTGCCCCTCCCCTCAGCATTCTGCTCCAAACACTCCTCCCACACTATCCACCAACCCCAGACCCCCCCCCCCTGCCCACACCTCTGTCCACTCTCACCCCTCCCCACACTAACTGCCCGCTGTGTGGGTCAGAAACACATTCACTGCAACCCTGGAAACCTCAATAAACTCATTGCACTTACTGACTCAATTATTGTATGTCTGATCGACAGGGGCAGGGGCGGGGGGCTGGGGGGGAGGTGCGGGGGGCTGGGGGGGAGGTGCGGGGGGCTGGGGGGGAGGTGCGGGGGGCTGGGGGGAGGCGCGGGGGCTGGGGGGGAGGTGCGGGGGGAGGTGTGGGGGGAGGCGCGGGGGGCTGGGGGGGAGGCGGGGGGGCTGGGGGGGAGGTGCGGGGGGCTGGGGGGAAGCGCGGGGGCTGGGGGGGAGGTGCGGGGGGCTGGGGGGAGGTGCAGGGGGAGGTGTGGGGGGAGGCGCGGGGGGCTGGGGGGGAGGTGTGGGGGCTGGGGGGGAGGCGGGGGGCTGGGGGGGAGGTGCGGGGGCTGGGGGGGAGGTGCAGGGGGAGGTGTGGGGGGAGGTGCGGGGGCTGGGGGGGAGGTGCGGGGGGAGGTGTGGGGGGAGGCGCGGGGGGCTGGGGGGGAGGTGCGGGGGGAGGCGTGGGGGGCTGGGGGGAGGCGCGGGGGGGCTGGGGGGGGAGGTGCGGGGGGCTGGGGGGAGGTGCGGGGGCTGGGGGGAGGTGCGGGGCTGGGGGGGAGGTGCGGGGGGAGGTGTGGGGGGAGGCGCGGGGGCTGGGGGGGAGGCGGGGGGGCTGGGGGGGAGGTGCGGGGGCTGGGGAGGAGGTGCGGGGCTGGGGGGGAGGTGCGGGGGGAGGTGGTGGGGGGAGGCGCGGGGGGGCTGGGGGGGAGGTGCGGGGGGCTGGGGGGGAGGTGCAGGGGGAGGTGCGGGGGGAGGCGTGGGGGGCTGGGGGGGAGGTGCGGGGGCTGGGGGGAGGTGCGGGGGGCTGGGGGGGAGGTGCAGGGGGAGGTGTGGGGGGAGGCGCGGGGGGCTGGGGGGGAGGCGCGGGGGGGCTGGGGGGGAGGTGCGGGGGCTGGGGGGAGGTGCGGGGGGCTGGGGGGGAGGTGCAGGGGGAGGTGTGGGGGGAGGCGCGGGGGGCTGGGGGGGAGGTGCGGGGGCTGGGGGGGAGGTGCGGGGGGGCTGGGGGGGAGGTGCGGGGGGCTGGGGGGGAAGCGCGGGGGCTGGGGGGGAGGTGCGGGGGGCTGGGGGGGAGGTGCAGGGGGAGGTGTGGGGGGAGGCGCGGGGGGCTGGGGGGGAGGTGTGGGGGCTGGGGGGAGGCGGGGGGGCTGGGGGGGAGGTGCGGGGGCTGGGGGGGAGGTGCAGGGGGAGGTGTGGGGGGAGGCGCGGGGGGCTGGGGGGGAGGTGCGGGGGCTGGGGGGGAGGTGCGGGGGGGCTGGGGGGGAGGTGCGGGGGGCTGGGGGAGGTGCGGGGGCTGGGGGGGAGGTGCGGGGGGCTGGGGGGGAGGTGCGGGGGCTGGGGGGGAGGTGCGGGGGGGCTGGGGGGGAGGTGCGGGGGCTGGGGGGGAGGTGCGGGGGGGCTGGGGGGGAGGTGCGGGGGGCTGGGGGGGAGGTGCGGGGGCTGGGGGGGAGGTGCGGGGGGCTGGGGGGAGGTGCGGGGGCTGGGGGGGAGGTGCGGGGCTGGGGGGAGGTGCAGGGGGAGGTGTGGGGGGAGGTGCGGGGGGCTGGGGGGGAGGTGCGGGGGGCTGGGGGGGAGGTGCGGGGGCTGGGGGGGAGGTGCAGGGGGAGGTGTGGGGGCAGGCGCGGGGGGCTGGGGGGGAGGTGCGGGGGGCTGGGGGGGAGGTGCAGGGGGAGGTGTGGGGGGAGGCGCGGGGGGCTGGGGGGGAGGTGCGGGGGCTGGGGGGGAGGTGCGGGGGCTGGGGGGGAGGTGCGGGGGGCTGGGGGGGAGGTGCGGGGGGCTGGGCGGAGGTGCGGGGGGCTGGGGGGGAGGTGCGGGGGGCTGGGGGGGAGGTGCGGGGGGCTGGGGGGGAGGTGCAGGGGGAGGTGTGGGGGCAGGCGCGGGGGGCTGGGGGGGAGGTGCGGGGGGCTGGGGGGGAGGTGCAGGGGGAGGTGTGGGGGGAGGCGCGGGGGGCTGGGGGGGAGGTGCGGGGGCTGGGGGGGAGGTGCGGGGGCTGGGGGGAGGTGCGGGGGGCTGGGCGGAGGTGCGGGGGGCTGGGGGGGAGGTGCGGGGGGCTGGGGGGGAGGTGCGGGGGGCTGGGGGGAGGTGCGGGGGCTGGGGGGGAGGTGCAGGGGGAGGTGCGGGGGGAGGCGCGGGGGCTGGGGGGGAGGTGCGGGGCTGGGGGGGAGGCGGGGGGGCTGGGGGGGAGGCGGGGGGGCTGGGGGGGAGGTGTGGGGGGCTGGGGGGGAGGTGTGGGGGGCTGGGGGGGAGGTGTGGGGGGCTGGGGGGGAGGTGTGGGGGGCTGGGGGGGAGGTGCAGGGGGAGGTGTGGGGGGAGGCGCGGGGGGCTGGGGGGGAGGTGCGGGGCTGGGGGGGAGGCGGGGGGGCTGGGGGGGAGGTGTGGGGGGCTGGGGGGGAGGTGTGGGGGGCTGGGGGGGAGGTGCAGGGGGAGGTGCGGGGGGAGGCGTGGGGGGCTGGGGGGGAGGCTCGGGGGGAGGCTCAGGGGCTGGGGGGGAGGTGCGGGGGCTGGGGGGAGGTGTGGGGGGCTGGGGGGGAGGGGCAGGGGGAGGTGCGGGGGGAGGCGTGGGGGGCTGGGGGGAGGCTCGGGGGGAGGCTCAGGGGGCTGGGGGGGAGGTGCGGGGGCTGGGGGGGAGGTGCGGGGGCTGGGGGGGAGGCGGGGGGGCTGGGGGGGAGGTGCGGGGGCTGGGGGGAGGCGGGGGGCTGGGGGGGAGGCGCGGGGGAGGTGCGGGTCTGTGTGGGGACATTGCTGTTAAATGTTGAGTTTTAGTTCAGTTCCCCCACAATCGACGTTTGTCCACAGTCTGGTTTTATGCTGAGTTCCTGATCACAAACTCATCACTGGAGTTTAGTAGAGTGAGAGGGGATCTGATAGAAACTTATAAAATTCACACAGGGTTAGACAGGGTAGATTCAGAAAGAATGTTCCCGATGGTGGGGGAGTCCAGAACTGGGGGTCAGAGTTTGAGGATAAGGGGGAAACCTTTTAGAACTGAGGTGAGGAGAGATTTCTTCACCCAGAGGGTGGGGAATGTGTGGAATTCACTCCCACAGAAAGTAGCTATGGCCAAAACATTTCTGATTTCAGGAAGAAATTAGATATCGCTTGTAAGCTGCAAAGAGACATTGATAGGATGCAGAGCTGGACTGAGAAGTGGCAGATGGAGTTTAACCCTGATAAGTGTGAGGTGATTCATTTTGGTAGGACAAACTTGAATGCGGATTACAGGGTCAACGGCAGGGTTCTGAGGAATGTGGAGGAACAGAGAGATCTCGGGGTTCATATCCACAGATCTCTGAAGGTTGCCAGTCAGGTGGATAGAGCCATGAAGAAGGCTTATAGTTTTTTTTTGTTAACTTTATTCCAATCCAATCAAGTCAAATTAAAGCCAATTCAGAGTCTCAACAAGTTGGGACATTCCCGATCCGAGCTGACAAGACAGGGCTCTCACCTCCTGTCTTGGGCTTGATCTCCATGATCCAAGCTGACTGGAGTAGGCATAGCTTCTCCTCCAAGGCTTGATCTCATTTGCATCTTAGCCAAAAGGCCGAGATGCCGCTTATAGTGTGTTAGTGTTTATTAACAGGGGGTTTGAGTTTAAGAGCCGTGGGGTTATGCTGCAACTATACCGGGCATTGGTGAGACCACATTTGGAATATTGTGTTCAGTTCTGGTCACCTCACTATAAGAAGGATGTGGAAGCATTGGAGAGAGTGCAGAGGAGATTTACCAGGATGCTGCCTGGTTTGGAGGGTAGGTCTTATGAGGAAAGGTTGAGGGAGCTGAGGCTTTTCTCTTTAGAGTGGAGGAAGATGAGAGGCGACTTAATAGAGGTTTATAAGATGATGAGAGGGATTGATAGAGTGGACGTTCAGAGACTATTTCATTGGATGGATGTAGCTGTTACTCAGGGGCATAACTATAAGGTTCATGGTGGGAGATATAGGAGGGATGTCCGAGGTAGATTCTTCACTTAGAGAGTGGTTGGGGTGTGGAATAGACTGCCTGCTGTGATAGTGGGGTCGGACACTTTAGGAACTTTCAAGTGGTTATTGGATAGGCACATGGAGCACACCAGAATGATAGGGAGGGGATAGCTTGATCTTGGGATTGGACATAGCTCAGCACAACATCGAGGACCGAAGGGCCTGTACTGTGCTGTACTGTTCTATGTTCTATGTTTAAAACATTCAGCCTTACGCACTGCAATGCTGTGTTTCACATTCTGGAACCATCTTGGCTTCTGCAAGTTTAGAATTGTAACTCTGAGTGTTTTAAATGTTAATGTGGGTTAGTCTAATTGGATTGTGTAAAGTTCAGCGCACCCATCACTTCCAAGCACTGGAATGTATTTCATTTTGACTCTGTGTAATTGCTGTAACTGTGTGAGTTTCTAACATTCTGATTGATACCAAGCAGTGCCAGATACCACACAAACGCACAGACAGAAAACAGCTTCAGCAAGATCACATTGAAAATCTCTGTCTTAATGAAATCCGATAGATTAGATATTGCACGCTGCCTTATCCCAGGAGAAGCAGACACGGAAACTATTCTCACTCCTGTTCTCCACATATCATTATATCTTCCTGTGAACTGCTTCATTAGTTTTAAGGTTTTAAGCAAATTTATAATTCTACCTTTTGTTCGAAAAGTAAAGTAACTCATTCTGAATAACCAGAGAGGAAAAGCAGCAATCTTAACTAACCCGCCCAAAACACAAAGTTACTGACTGTGTACCAATACCAATTGTACACCAATGAGGTTTTGAGACAGAGCGCCCGATTTTACCATCTTGGTTCGAAGTGCTGAATGGATTTGAAACTGGGAGTGTTTCAGATCTGACGTTTATACCCATTCTCAGCCACTCCCATATGCACTCTGCCTGTGAAAAATATGAGCAATTTGGCCCATATTCCTCTATATCCATCATATCCATGTAAAAATCTAAATGCCCTTTAAAGATAAAATTGTACCTGCCTCTACTGCTATCTCTGGCAGCTCGTTCCTCTGTGTGAAAAAACTGTCCCTCTGGACCCTCCAGTATCCGCGATTCCGAATGGCCTGTGGGCGGGGCTTAACGTGCCCGAAATCCTGCAGCTGCGATCGGCACTTCCAACAGCGCACGCGCAGAAAAATAATGATCGAATGCCGCTCCCCTGCCACTTTGCTCCCAGGCTCTATAGTGCCTCCTCCTGGCCCCCATAGACATTGTCCCAAACCACCTCTCCCCCCTGCCCCCCCCCCCCACCCCCCCACCACCCAGACTGATTGATTGTGGGCCCCTCCCTCCCTTCCCCTCCACTGCAGTGTGGCAGCAGACCACCCCCCCCACCCCTCTCCCCCGCCCCCGCTCCCCCCACCCCCAGCGATTTCAAGCAGAGTTGTTGGATGCCCGGCACTTACTGCCTCACTAACTGGAGGGCCAAATCAGAATCAGGAGCATGGATTTACTAGGATGCTACCGGGTCTTGATGGTTTGAGTTATAAGGAGAGGCTGGGATAGACTGGGACTTTTTTCTCTGGAGTGTAGGAGGCTGAGGGGTGATCTTACAGAGGTCTATAAAATAATGAGGGGCACAGATCAGCTAGATAGTCAATATCTTTTCCCAAAGATAGGGGAGTCTAAAACTAGAGGGCACAGCTTTAAGGTGAGAGGGGAGAGATACAAAAGGGTCCAGAGGGGGATTTTTTTCACACAGAGGGTGGTGAGTGTCTGGCAGAACAAACCTCTATGACTCTGCGTCTGCTTGGCGCTGATTCTGGATGGGTGAACACGGTGGTAAAGGGGGAAATGCCGGTAAGGTTAGTGCGGAGCCCATTAAGTCAATTTAAATGCACGCAAATACATTTAAATGACCGTTGCGTCCATTTCGAGTGTGGCCCCAATCGCAGTTATTTACGGGCCTCAGTAAAGTGGGAATTGGCACAGAGGCGGGCGTGGATCATGCTACTTGCCTGTCGCCCAGTTTTACTAAGTTATCACGCCTGAAAACAGGCACAACGCGATGGTAAAATCGGGTCTACTGACCTCGAGATGTCAGTTATTGGGACGTGATGCCATATCATTTTACAACTGTACAAAACTCTGGTGCGGCCGCACTTGGAGTATTGTGTGCAGTTCTGGTCGCCGCATTATAAGAAAGATGTGGAGGCATTGGAAAGGGTGCAGAGGAGGTTTACCAGGATGTTGCCTGGTGTGGTGGGAAGGTCTTATGAGGAAAGGCTGAGGGACTTGAGGTTGTTTTCATTGGAGAGAAGAAGGTTACGAGGGTGACCTGATTGAGGCATACAAGATGATCAGAGGGTTAGATAGGGTGGACAGTGAGAGCCTTTTTTCCTCGGATGGTGATGGCTAACACGAGGGGACATAGCTTAAAATTAAGGGGTGGTAATTATAGGACGGATGTCAGAGGTAGGTTCTTTACTCAGAGGGTAGTAAGGGCGTGGGAATGTCCTGCCTGCAGCAGTTGTGGACTCGCCAACTTTAAGGGCGTTCAAATGGTCAGTGGATAGGCATATGGATAACATTGGAATAGTTTAGGTTAGAGGGTCATTAGATTGGTTCCACTGGTCAGCGCAACATCGAGGGCCGAAGGGCCTGTACTGCGCTGGAATGTTCTATGTTCTATTTCACCCAAATATGGCAAAAGGAGAAAACTAACTGAGCAAGAAACAACCTTTAATGAGAGGAAGGGTCCCACATGGAATGCTCCCCTTCGGTTGAGTTCCAGTCAGGAGGCAATGGGAAATGAGAGTAATAGATGACCATCATCCCCAGGCAACCAATCAGAAACTGCTCATCCCCCACCTAGACCAATCACAGATCAATCACGCACCCCTTAGCCAATTTGTTTCATTTAGCCAATCAGAATGCTCATACTTGGGGATCTGGCTGGGGAAGGGTTAATACCGTAAGCAATCTCTCACCAGCACGAGCTTTCAGAGCGCAGCCCCTTCATCAGGTAACTCTCCGAAAGCTCGTGCTACCAAATAAACCTGTTGGTTTAACCTGGTGTTGTGAGACTTCTTAATGTGCCCACCCCAGTCCAACACCGGCACCTCCACATCAAAGGGTTATAAGCAGCGGTGACTGAGCGAGTTACACAAGTGGTTATTGTGCAGGGTGAAACAGAGGCTACAGGAGAGAGATCGAGGTCGGAGTATTACCGGCTCTCCCACCACGGGAATCGGAGCACGCGACGGGGTGGGACACGGGAAGGTCAGACAGACTTTACAGTTTCGGGGCAAGCCAGGCTGGAAATCCCGCTCCGAGTGCCAACCTGTTTCTGAGGATGAACCAGAAGGCAGAAGCCTGAATACGTGAGTTAAATCCTACCCTGTCTTCAATGAGTATCAATCTACAACTTATTCAATGTTTCCCAAATTACTTCATCAAACAGTCTCCTGCTGCCTCCAGTTGGATTGGATTGGAAGTTCAAATAATACCCGGGGATGACAGTTCTGGATGGCTGTGTTCAGTGGGGAATACACGGGGAGGAGTTTTCCTGTCGCACCGGCCTCGAGAATCATGGCGAGCGGGGACGAGCCATGCAGAGGTCCGGTGACCTCGGGTGGGAATTTCCAACCTTGGGTAAAGCACAGCCAGTAAATCAGTCAGATTAAATTCAGTTTGGTTCCAATGGGATCAAACTCAGAATAATTCTTGACTGAAGGGTTTGAACTCCTGCTCTCAGGTTCTGTCTGAACAGTGAGAATGTTCCAAAGTCCTAATCCATCAAAATGCTGAGTTCCTGATTGGTCCTGTCCCAGTTGTTCCAAAGCCATGATGGGCCAACTCCATTGGGATAACCGGGTAATGTGACAGACACGCACAGAATCATCCCACACTCAAAGCAGCCTCATTATGGGGGTCCAACGAGGGGTGTACACGCAGTGGGCCGTACTGGGGCTGCTCTTGGATGTTCGAGAATAGCCTAGTGCTTCATGTTGTTAGTGTGTGCCTAAACTGGACCAGATGCTGGGCAACACGACAGCTCAGTGACTATCACTGATTGCTGTGCAGATACATGGATTTGGGTCGGTGTCTGTGGGAGTTTGCACATTCTCCCATGCTTGCGTGGGTTTCCTCCGGGCGCTCCGGTTTCCTCCCACACCCCAAAGATGTGCTCTTAGGCTGATTGGTGTAACAAATTGTCCCCTAAATTAGTTTCCCTCAATGTGAAATGCCATAAGCATAGATAAGGGTCATGGGTGGAGGAGGGACGCGTAATGTTAAAATGGTGGCGCGGGCTCGTTGGGCCGAAGGGCCTGTTTCCCGGGCTGGGTTGTTCTTTGTTCTTTGTTTATTATCCCAATCCTGCTCCTTCACTGAGGAAGAGATTGCATTAACCTGCAACCAAAGTAACATTCCCTGTGGAATTCCAGAACCATTATCCCAGAGATTGCTTCCTCTTCCCACCGTTCACCAAGGATTCCTCTGGTTATCATTGCAGGGTGTTGTGTTTGTGCTTTTGTCTTTGATTTTACAGTAAGGTGGAGGTTTCCTGAGACGCCACACTGTGAGTTCCTGAAGCAAACCCAGGCTGGATTATTGGAGAGCTGTGGCTGGAGTGAAATCCAGCATGGAGGAGAGACGAGAACCCGTGAATTTCCCTGGTGAGGCCACAGTGGTACACTGCTTTCCAGCATCCATCTCCCTCTGATCCGAGACTGAATAGACTGGGTCTGTACTCGTTGGAGTTTAAAAGGATGAGGGGGGATCTTATAGAGACGTATAAGATAATGAATGGGATAGATAGGGTAGAGGTAGAGAGATTCTTCCTGCTTAGAAAGGATAGCAGGATTAGAGGGCACAGCCTCAAGATAAAGGGGGGCGGTTTAGAACGGAGTTGAGGAGGAGCTTCTTCACTCAAAGGGTGGTGAATCTCTGGAATTCTCTGCCCGTTGAAGTGGTGGAGGCTGCCTCGCTAAATATTTTTAAGACGCGGGTTGATGGGTTCTTGATAAGAGAGGGGATTAAGGGTTATGAGGAGAGGGCGGGATGTGGAACTGATCCACTTCAGATCAGCCATGATCTTATTGAATGGCGGGGCAGCTCGAAGGGCTAGATGGCCTACTCCTGCTCCTATTTCTTATGTTCTTATGTTCTCTGCTTCAGCAATATGACAACAAACGTTTAAAGATTACCCACAAGAAACATCAGTGACATGACCAAGTATTATCTAATGTGCACAATTCATAGAGAGTCTTTTTGGTGGATGTCAATTTTGTTTTGGTGTTAAGACATTCCAGAGACTGATCTTTGACACCCTCGGCAGCCTGTTCCTCACAAATATCAGCTCCTTCACCTTGAGAAGCTGCTTTGTTGTCAGCTTCCAGAGATGTTAGTTGTTGTATTGGAGTAGAATCTGTCCTGATTCTGTGGTAATCTTTGTGTGTCTGACATAAGCCTTTCTGATTCTGTCTCTGCCACCTCTATCATCCCTGAGTCTCTGCCAAATTCTCTCATCATCAAGTTAGACCGGATAAGAAATTGGAGCTGTCTTCTCTGGAATGGTCCTCGACATTTGTTGAGTAGTTTCTCACTAAAACTGTTTCTCCTTGTTTAGTACTCCTCAGTTTCGATGTTTGTTCACCATGAAGAGTTTGTGCTTGTTGTCGCTCTGCTATTGCACTTAAAGCAGATCAAGGTAGATAAATCCCTGGGACCTGATGAAGTGTATCCCAGGACATTGTGGGAAGGTAGGGAGGAAATTGTGGATCCCCTAGCCGAGATATTTGAATCATTGATAGTCACGGGTGAGGTGCCTGAAGATTGGAGAGTGGTAAATGTTGTGCCTTTGTTTAAAAAGGGCTGCAGGGAAAAGCCTGGGAACTACAGGCCAGTGAGCCTCATGTCGAGAAGATATTCAGAGAGACAGGGGGCCTTATTTTACCATTTTGATTCTAACTTATAGACTCATAGAGGTTTACAGCATGGGAACAGGCCCTTCGGCCCAACTTGCCCATGCCATCCTTTCTTTTTAAAACCTCTAAGTTAGTCCCAATTATCCGCATTTGCCCCATATCCCTCTATACCCATCTTACCCATGTAACTGTCTAAATGCTTTTTAAAAGATAAAATTGTACCCGCCTCTACTACTATCTCTGGCAGCTTGTTCCAGACACTCTCCACCCTCTGTGTGAAAAAATTGCCCCTCTGGACACTTTTGTATCTCTCCCCTCTCACCTTAAACCTGTGCCCTCTAGTTTTAGACTCCCCTACCTTTGGGAAAAGATATTGACTATCTCGCTGATCTGTGCCCCTCATTATTTTATAGACCTCTATAATATCACCCCTCAGCCTCCTACGCTCCAGAGAAAACAGTCCCAGTCTATCCAGCCTCTCCTTATAACTCAAACCATCAAGTCCCGGTAGCATCTTAGTAAATCTTTTCTGCACTCTTTCTAGTTTAATAATATCCTTTCTATAATAGGGTGACCAGAACTGTACACAGTATTCCAAATGTAACTGAGTAAGTTCTGCCCTGGTTCAATCTAACAAAATGCATCACCTCACATTTATCTAAATTAAACTCCATCTGCCATTTGTCAGCCCACTGGCCCAATTGATCAAGATCCCATTGCAATTGGAGATAGCTTTCTTCACTGTCCACTATGCCACCAATCTTGGTGTCATCTGCAAACTTACTAACCATGCCTCCTATATTCTCATCCAAATCATTAACATAAATGATAAATAACAGTGGGCCCAGCACTGATCCGTGAGGCACACCGCTGGTCACAGGCCTCCAGTTTGAAAAACAACTCTCTACAATCACTCTCTGGCTTCTGTCAAGAAGCCAATTTTGTATCCATTTAGCTACCTCACCCTGGATCCTATGAGATTTAACTTTATGCAACAACCTACCATGCGGTACCTTGTCAAAGGCCTTGCTAAAGTCCACGTAAACAACATCAACTGCACTGCCCTCATCTACCTTCTTGGTTACCCCTTCAAAAAACTCAATCAAATTTGTGAGACATGATTTTCCACTCACAAAGCCATGCTGACTGTCCCTAATCAGTCCTTGTGTCTCTAAATGCCTGTAGATCCTGTCTCTCAAAATACCTTCCAACAATTTACCCACCACAGATGTGAGGCTCACTGGCCTGTAGTTCCCAGGCTTTTCCCTGCAGCCCTTTTTAAACAAAGGCACAACATTTGCCACTCTCCAATCTTCAGGCATCTCACCCGTGACTATCAATGATTCAAATATCTCAGCTAGGGGACCCGCAATTTCCTCCCTACCCTCCCACAATGTCCTGGGATACACTTCATCAGGTCCCAGGGATTTATCTACCTTGATGTGCTTTAATACTTCCAGCACCTCCTTCTCTGTAATATGTACACTCTTCAAGACATCACTATTTATTCCCCCAAGTTCCCTAACATCCATGCTTTTCTCAACAGTGAATACTGATGAGAAATATTCATTTAGGATCTCACCCATCTCTTGTGGATCTGCACATAGATGACCTTGTTGATCCTTAGGAGGATCCTTTGCGCTGTCGTGTGTCATGAAGGCCACCTTGGGGAACATTTACCCGAAGATCAGAGGCCAAAAAATGTTCTCCAAGGCAGCCTTCACGACACATGACAGCGCAGAGTCGCTGAGCAGAGACTGTTTGCCAAGTTCCGCACACATGAGGACGGTCTCAACAGGGATCTTGGGCCCATGTCACACTATCTGTAACCCCCACGACTTGCCTGGGTTTGCAACATCTCACTAACTGTCCTGTCTGGAGACAATACACATCTCTTTAACCTGAGCTTAATGCTCTCGCCGCTCACATTGTCTGTACCTTTAAGAATTGATTTGCTGTAAAGACTCGCATTCTAATCAGTATTCTATAAACTGAGTGTGTCTTTATATGCTCTGTTTGTGATCAGAACTCGCCACTCACCTGACGAAGGGGCAAAGCCCCGAAAGCTTGTGGGTTTACGATCACATAAACCTGTTGGACTTTACCCTGGTGTTGTGAAACTTCTTACTGTGTTTACCCCAGTCCAACGCCGGCATCTCCACTTCTTGACAGAAGCCAGAGGGTGGTCGTAGAGGATTGTTTTTCAAACTGGAGACCTGTGACCAGCGGTGTGCCTCAGGGATCAGTGCTGGGTCCACTGTTATTTGTCATTTATATTGATGATTTGGATGAGATTTCCAACGTATTTCATGGTTCACTTGCTTTATTTCTGAGCTTCTGGGGATTCCGTGAATGTCTGTATGAGTTGTGTATGTTTATTGATGTCTTTTCTTTTGATCCACAGGTCATTCGATCCGCCTTGTTGTCCAACAAGGGGCATACACGCGGTGGGTCGTACGAGGGCTGCTCTTGGATGTTGCTTTGAGAGTAGCCTAGTGCTTCACATCGTTAGTGTACGCTTAAACTGGACCGACTGATGGGCAACACGACAGCTCAGTGACTATCACTGATTGCTGTGCAGACACATGGATTTGGGTCGGTGTCTGTGGGAGTTTGCGCATTCTCCCCGTGCTTGCGTGGGTTTTCTCCGGGTGCTCCAGTTTCCTCCCACACCCCAAAGATGTGCTCTTAGGCTGATTGGTGTAACAAATTGTCCCTAAATTAGTCTCCCCTCAATCTTCCCCAATAGGTGTAGACAAAGGTCATGGGTAGAGGAGGGCACTCACAATGTTAAAATGGCGGCGTGGGCTCGTTGGGTCGAAGGGCCTGTTTCCCGGGCTGTGTTGTTCTTTGTTCTGAGAATATAGGAGGCTTGGTTAGTAAGTTTGCAGATGACACCAAGATTGGTGGCAGGGTGGACAGTGAAGAGATACAGAACAAAGAGATCTAGGGGTACATGTTCATAGCTCCTTGAAAGTGGAGTCACAGGTGGACAGAGTGGTGAAGAAGGCATTCGGCATGCTTGGTTTCATTGGTCAGAACATTGAATACAGGAGTTGGGACGTCTTGTTGAAGTTGTACAAGACATTGGTAAGGCCACACTTGGAATACTGTGTACAGTTCTGGTCACCCTATTATAGAAAGGATATTATTAAACTAGAAAGAGTGCAGAAAAGATTTACTAGGATGCTACTGGGATTTGATGGATTGAGTTGAGAGGCTGGATAGACTGGGACTTTTTTCTCTGGAGTGTAGGAGGCTGAGGGTGATCTTATAGAGATCTATAAAATAATGAGGGGCACAGATCAGCTAGATAGTCAATATCTTTTCCCAAAGGTAGGGGAGTCTAAAACTAGAGGGCATAGGTTTAAGGTGAGAAGGGAGAGATACAAAAGTGTCCAGAGGGGCAATTATTTCACACAGAGGGTGGTGAGTGTCTGGAACAAGCTGCCAGAGATAGTAGTAGAGGCGGATACAATTTTATCTTTTAAAAAGCATTTAGACAGTTACATGGGTAAGATGGGTATAGAGGGATATGGGGCAAATGTGAGCAATTGGGACTAGCTTAGTGGTAACAACTGGGCAGTGCGGCACGTTGGGCCGAAGGGCCTATTTCTATGCTGTAAACCTCTGTGGTTTGGTGACTCTATGTTCTGATAAAACTTGAGAAAGGATTTCCTCTCCTGGATGGCAACTCTTCATCTTTTGATGATTTGATGGCATGTTTCATGCCAATAAAGAACAAAGAACAACCCAACACGGGAAGCAGGCCCTTCGGCCCAACGAGCCCGCGCCGCCATTTTAACATTGTGAGTCCCCTCTCCCACCCATGACCCTTGTCTGTGCTTATGGCACTCCACATTGGAAACCAGACTGAGGGGAGACTAATTTAGGGACAATTTATTACCTCCAATCAGCCTAATAGCACATCTTTGGGGTGTGGGAGGAAACCGGATCACCCGGAGAAAACCCACGCAAGCACAGGGAGAATGCGCAAACTCCCACAGACACCGGCCCAAATCCATGTGTCTGCACAGCAAACAGTGATAGTCACTGAGCTGTCGTGTTGCCCAGAATCTGGTCCAGTTTAGGCACACACTAACGACATGAAGCACTAGGCCAATCTCAAACAACCAAGAGCAGTCCCAGTACGACCCATCGCATGTATGCCCCTCGTTGGACAACAAGGTGGACTGAATCACCTGTGGATTAAAAGAGAAAAACATCAATAACATGCACATCCTTATACAAACATTCAAGGGAATCCCCAGAAGCTCAAAAGTAAAACAAGTGAGCCAGAAAATATGTTGGAAGGTCCATAGGAATCAATTGATTCCCAGGGACGTCCCAAGGCTCCTGAACCTTATTTAAAACAATCTCCTATATCCCTCCATCTCCATTTCTACCAGATTCGACAGAATGATGTGGGGCAGTCCTTATGCATGTGGGTGTGCTGTGTGTTCTCAGTGTGTGTTAAGGAAGGATTAGTTGGCAATCTAATTGTGAGAGAGCCCTGGGTGGGGAGTGACCATGCTGGTCTTTATCAAGCTGGATGGTGATGTAGCTGATCCTGAGACCAGGGTCCTGAATCTCAGTAAAGGGGACTGTGACGGTGTGAGGCATGAATTGATCCTGATGGGCTGGGAAACATTACTGAAAGGACAGACAGTGGACAGCCAATGGCAGGCATTGAAAGAATGAATAGGGGAACTCCAGAATTGTTTATTCCTGTTTGGCGGGAGAGTGATCGGGAATTATGACCAAACATTGGCTCACAAGGGAAATTAGAGATCGTATCAGATTCAAGGAAGAAACAAACACATTGGTAAGAAAAAGCAATAGGCCTGAGGATTGGGAGCAGTTTAAAATTCAGCAAAGGAGGACCAAGGGATTCATAAAGAAGGGAAATAGAGTATGAAAGGAAGCTAACGGGAAACTAAAAACTGTAGTGGGGAACATAAAAACTGACTAAAATTTTCTATAGATTTGTGAAGAGGAAAAGATTGACAAAAACAAATGTAGCCCCTTACAGTCAGAAACGGAGAATTTATAATAGAATAAAGAAATGGGTGAGGAATTAAATTTGAACTTTGTTTCAGTCTTCACAAAGGAAGACATGGAAAATGTGTCAGAAATGCTGAGAGAAACATGTTTAGTGAGGAGCTGAAGGAAATCAGCATTAGGAGAGAAATGGTTTTGGGGAAATTGATGGGATTGAAGGTGGATAAATCTCCAGGTTCCGATAATCTTCATCCCAGAGTACGGAAGGAAGTAGGCTAAAGGGATCCGGGGATACGGCAGGAAGGAAAATCGAGATATTGAATTTCGTAACCACCCATCTACAGGACTGAATGGGGGAGCGGGTTTGAAGGGCCTTTTTCAACATGTATCTGGAGTCTGTGTATACTCACTGTGTGTGTGTGTGTGTGTGTGTGTGTGGGCATGTTTTGTATAAAGAACAAAGAACAACCCAGCACGGGAAACAGGCCCTTCGGCCCAACGAGCCCACGCCGCCATTTCAACAAAGCATTTTCCTACATCTACCCTGCCCCGTGTGTATGTTGAATGGTACCCCTAATGTAGCCAGATTCAGGGGAGAATAGAGTAGGGTCAATTTGTTACACCAATCAGCCTAAGAGCTCATCTTTGGGGTGTGGGAGGAAACTGGAGCACCCGGAGGAAACCCACGCAAACTCCCACAGACACAGGCCCAAACCCATGTATCTACACAGCTAGCAGTGATAGTCACTGAGCTGTTGGTGCCCGTCTGCTGGTCCAGGATTAAGCGCACACAACGACGCGAAGTACTAGACACTCTCAAAACCTCCAAGAGCAGCCCACGCACGACCCACCGTGTGCATGCCCCTTGTTTGACAACAAGGTGGACCGACACACCTGCGGATTAAAAAGAGACAAAACATTAACATGTAATATTACATCTCCAGTGTCGTCCTGAGGCTCTGACCCTTTTCAACACTGTCACCTATAACCCTCCATCCCTGTTTCTCTCATGTGTCTATCTGAGTAAACCTTAAACAAGTCCAACGTGCCTGCCTCCACCACCTTACTTGGTAGCGCGTTCCATACCCCCACGACCATCTGTGTGAAAAACCTCCCTCTGCGTGTGTGTGTGTGTGTGTGTGTGTGGGAGTGCTGTGTATACTCACTGTGTGTATGTGTGTCCAAGTGCTGTGTATGCTGTGTGTGTGTATGTGTGTATTGTGTGTGTGAGTACTGTGTATATGCAGTGTGGCTGTGGGAGTGCTGTGTATACTCACTGTGTGTATGTGTGTCCGAGTGCTGTGTATATTCAGTGTGTGTGTATGTGTGTCCGAGTGCTGTGTATATTCAGTGTGTGTGTATGTGTGTGGGAGTGCTGTGTATACTCTGTGTGTGTGTATCTGTGTGTGGGAGTGCTGTGTATACTCTGTGTGTGTGTGTGTATGTGTGGGAGTGCTGTGTATACTCTGTGTGTGTGTATGTGTGGGATTGCTGTGTATACTCTGTGTGTGTATGTGTGGGATTGCTGTGTATACTCTGTGTGTGTGTATGTGTGGGAGTGCTGTGTATACTCTGTGTGTGTATGTGTGGGAGTGCTGTGTATACTGTGTGTGTGTGTATGTGTGGGAGTGCTGTGTATACTCTGTGTGTGTGTATGTGTGGGAGTGCTGTGTATACTCTGTGTGTGTGTATGTGTGGGAGTGCTGTGTATACTCTGTGTGTGTATGTGTGGGAGTGCTGTGTATACTGTGTGTGTGTGTATGTGTGGGAGTGCTGTGTATACTCTGTGTGTGTGTATGTGTGGGAGTGCTGTGTATACTCTGTGTGTGTGTATGTGTGGGGAGTGCTGTGTATACTCTGTGTGTGCTCCGTGCTCTTTTTCACCAATTATATAAAAACTCCAGTCTTTTCAACTGTTGCATTCACTGTTTAATATTTTTGTAGAAATTAATAGCCATCTGTGTGATGATTACACAGCAATTACAACAGCTCCTGACAGAAACCAGCTTTAGATAGCAGTGGGTACAACAGAGAGACAGAACAGTTAATTTGATCTCACACTCACACTGCAGGAGCGCACAATAATTTACAGGGAGGAATCACAGGACAATGTGCTGTGGCTGCACACAGACAGAACATTACAGGCTTGCGTTACACGGTCTTCACTGAGAATTCACCCAGTGTCCCGATCACTGATACACTGGAATCTGTTACAAACACAGGCTGGAGATAAAATGTCAATCAGGCTGTTTGCCTCAACACCAGAGGGAGCAGCAAGCTTCAGATCCATCCTCAACAACTGAGGGACTCTGTATCTAACCCCGTGCTGTACCTGTCCTGGGAGTGTTTGATGGGGGACAGTGTAGAGGGAGCTTTACTCTGTATCTAACCCCGTGCTGTACCTGTCCTGGGAGTGTTTGATGGGGACAGTGTAGAGGGAGCTTTACTCTGTATCTAACCCCGTGCTGTACCTGTCCTGGGAGTGTTTGATGGGGACAGTGTAGAGGGAGCTTTACTCTGTATCTAACCCCGTGCTGTACCTGTCCTGGGAGTGTTTGATGGGGACAGTGTAGAGGGAGCTTTACTCTGTATCTAACCCCGTGCTGTACCTGTCCTGGGAGTGTTTGATGGGGACAGTGTAGAGGGAGCTTTACTCTGTATCTAACCCCGTGCTGTACCTGTCCTGGGAGTGTTTGATGGGGGACAGTGTAGAGGGAGCTTTACTCTGTATCTAACCCCGTGCTGTACCTGTCCTGGGAGTGTTTGATGCGGACAGTGTAGAGGGAGCTTTACTCTGTATCTAACCCTGTGCTGTACCTGTCCTGGGAGTGTTTACGGGGATGGGGGACATGTAGGGAGCTTACTCTGTATCTAACCCGTGCTGTACCTGTCCTGGGAGTGTTTGATGGGGGACAGTGTAGAGGGAGCTTTACTCTGTATCTAACCCCGTGCTGTACCTGTCCTGGGAGTGTTTGATGGGGACAGTGTAGAGAGAGCTTTACTCTGTATCTAACCCCATGCTGTACCTGTCCTGGGAGTGTTTGATGGGGGACAGTGTAGAGGGAGCTTTACTCTGTATCTAACCCCGTGCTGTACCTGTCCTGGGAGTGCTTGATGGGGACAGTGTAGAGGGAGCTTTACTCTGTATCTAACCCCGTGCTGTACCTGTCCTGGGAGTGTTTGATGGGGACAGTGTAGAGGGAGCTTTACTCTGTATCTAACCCCGTGCTGTACCTGTCCTGGGAGTGTTTGATGGGGGACAGTGTAGAGGGAGCTTTACTCTGTATCTAACCCCGTGCTGTACCTGTCCTGGGAGTGTTTGATGGGGACAGTGTAGAGGGAGCTTTACTCTGTATCTAACCCCGTGCTGTACCTGTCCTGGGAGTGTTTGATGGGGACAGTGTAGAGGGAGCTTTACTCTGTATCTAACCCTGTGCTGTACCTGTCCTGGGAGTGTTTGATGGGGGACAGTGTAGAGGGAGCTTTACTCTGTATCTAACCCCGTGCTGTACCTGTCCTGGGAGTGTTTAATGGGGGACAGTGTAGAGGGAGCTTTACTCTATATCTAACCCTGTGCTGTACCTGTCCTGGGAGTGTTTGATGGGGGGACAGTATAGAGGGAGCTTTACTCTGTATCTAACCCCGTGCTGTACCTGTCCTGGGAGTGTTTGATGGGGACAGTGTAGAGGGAGCTTTACTCTGTATCTAACCCTGTGCTGTACCTGTCCTGGGAGTGTTTGATGGGGGGACAGTGTAGAGGGAGCTTTACTCTGTATCTAACCCTGTGCAGTTACAGCAAGTCCAGAACCCGGGGTTAATGTTATGCTGTCCAGGGGTAAATGCAGGAAGAATTTCTAAGGGGACAGGAGAAGACAGCTTGTTGGCAATGTCACAGGACTAATGGTCCAGAGACCCAAGCGAATGGTGGGGATGGGACTGTCAATGGAATTTCAATTCAATCAATAAATCTGGATTAAAAATCTGTGACGGTGACCACTGATTATTATAAAAACCCCATCGGGGTCACTGATGTCCTTTAGCGAAGGAAATCTGCCGTCCTTACCCGGTCTGGCCTACACGTGACTCCAGAGTCACAGCGATGTGGCTGACTCTCCACTCACTGAGCGAGACTCTGAGATTATGGATGAAAGAATAAAGGAGACAGAGAGGCGGAGATCTGGAACCCTCTCTCCCAGAACGTTCCGGATGGTGATATCCGTTCGAGCTTTGAAGAGGGTTCTGCTGTGTCAGGGGAGGAAGGATGTGTTTGTGGATTCATAACACAGAGCAGCCAGTGAAATGGTGCAGCACGGGCTGAATGGGTAGAACGGCCTCCTGTCCTGGGAAATGTCACTAATGGTGAAAATCGGAATGTTTCATTGTGTCTAAAGCCTCAACACTGAGCAGAGGAATCAATAACTGCCATCCCCAATCGGGATTGGGATCAGGACGGGGATCGGGACAGGGACGGGGATCGGGACAGGGACGGGGATCGGGACAGGGATTGGGATCAGTTTGTGTTGGGGGGTGGTGCTGGGTGGGGCGGGGGTGCTGGGTGGTGGGCAGGGGGATGAATGGGGAATGGGGAGCTGAGCAGGGGGCTGAGTGGGAGGTGGGGGGGGGGGGGAGAGGGGGCTGGGGGTCTGACACCCAAATTGAAATTCCTGCCATAAAAAGGGAGGTGGTGCTGAAAGTGTAGATCGGAACCGGGATTTGGGATTGAAATAGGGACAGGGAACGGGAATTGGGACCAGGATCGGGATTGGGACAGGGATCGGGATCAGGTTGGGAATCGGGAGGGGGATTGGGACCAGTTTGTGGTCAATGCCATTCAGGGCATTGGTTGAGAGTGGCGTTTGGAGATGTCTCGGTGTTTTTCACCAGGGCTGACAGCTCCAAACGATAAATTAATCTCAGCACCACTCAGACAGAGCCTTGCTGTCACACTGTCTCAGATACTTGACCAGAACTGGAACCGTTTCACAACTTGTTAAACAATCCCTGGAGAGTTTGAAGATGGCTCAATGCAGCAGCTCCCCCAGTGGCTGCATCAGGAACAGCTGGAAGTTATCACGCACACCAGACCAGCTTCCAATGAAATATCCACAAACACGGGAACATGAGGGTCACTGGCTCAGGAGCAGGAGGGGCATGAGGGGGGGAGGTGCACAGGGGTTGTGGGTGGGGGGGAGGTGGTGAGAGCTGTTTTGGGCCCCGTATCTAAGGAAGGATGTGTTGGCCTTGGAAAGGGCCCAGAGGAGGTTCACAAGAATGAAGAGCTTGTCGTATGAGGAACGGTTGAGGAATCTGTGTTTGTACTCATTGGAGGATGGAGAGGAGGATCTTATTGAAACTTACAGGATACTGAGGGGCTCTGGATAGAGTGGATGTGGAGAGGATGTTTCCACTAGTAGGAAAAACTAGAACCAGAGGGCACAACCTCAGGCTAAAGGGACGATCCTTTAAAACAGAGATGAGGAGGAATTTCTTCATCCAGAGAGTGGGGAATCTGTGGAACTCTTTGCCGCAGAAGGCTGTGGAGGCCGGGTCATTGAGTGTCTTTAAGACAGAGATAGATAGATTCTTGATTAATAAGGGGATCAGAGGTTATGGGGAAAAGGCAGGAGAATGGGGATGGGAGAAATATCAGCCATGATTGAATGGCGGAGCAGACTCGATGGGCCGAGTGGCCTCATTCTGCTCCTGTGCCTTATGTTCTTATAGTTGTGTGGTGTGAGTGGGGTGCGAGGGTGGGGAACTGTAAGGGGAAGGGGCTGTGAGAGGGAGGAGCTGTCAAGGGGAGGGGCAGTTAGCTGGAGGGGCTGCAGGGGGTGTGAGGGAGAGGGACTGTGAGTGGGAGGGGATGTGGGGGGGTGAGGGAGAGGGGCTGGGGGGGGTGTGAGGAGGGGGACTGTAGGGGGAGGGGCAGTGAGTGGGAGGGGGGGCAGTGTGTGGGAGGGGCTGCGGGGGGAGGCTGTGAGGGAGGGGGGGCTGTGGGAGGGGGGCAGTGAGTGGGAGGGGCTGCGGGGGGAGGCTGTGAGGGAGGGGGGGCTGTGGGAGGGGGGCAGTGAGTGGGAGGGGCTGCGGGGGGAGGCTGTGAGGGAGGGGGGGCTGTGGGAGGGGGGCAGTGAGTGGGAGGGGCTGCGGGGGGAGGCTGTGAGGGAGGGGGGGCAGTGTGTGGGAGGGGGGCAGTGAGTGGGAGGGGCTGCGGGGGGAGGCTGTGAGGGAGGGGGGGCTGTGGGAGGGGGGCAGTGAGTGGGAGGGGCTGCGGGGGGAGGCTGTGAGGGAGGGGGGGCTGTGGGAGGGGGGACTGTGAGTGGGAGGGGGGGCAGTGTGTGGGAGGGGGGCAGTGTGTGGGGGGGGCAGTGTGTGGGGGGGGCAGTGTGCGGGGGGGGGGCAGTGTGTGGGAGGGGCTGCGGGGGGAGGCTGTGAGGGAGGGGGGGCTGTGGGAGGGGGGGCAGTGTGTGGGAGGGGCTGCGGGGGGAGGCTGTGAGGGAGGGGGGGCTGTGGGAGGGGGGGCAGTGTGTGGGGGGGGCTGCGGGGGGAGGCTGTGAGGGAGGGGGGGCTGTGGGAGGGGGGGCAGTGTGTGGGGGGGGCTGCGGGGGGGACAGGGCTACAAGGGCCTTGCTCAGATGGGATTGGCTGCCTCTTGGCCCAGGAGGTAGTTGAGTTGGATGACAGAGCTGATGAAGTCTCCCAGCTCCACAAAATCCGCCGTCACAATGTTCACTCCGTTCTCTCCCGGCTTCTGGCATCGAATCCACTGGATAATTGCAGGGAGAGCTCTGTGATTGGGAGAGACACAGAGTGAGTTACTGACAGGGACACTCTCACAGCACAAACACACAACCTTCCTCTTCAAAACCTTCTCCCAGAAATGTTCCTCACCCAGTCCACAGTCTGCACCGTGGGAAATGTCCCGGTGAAGTCACAACACAGATCGGGCAGGGCGATTATTAAACCCCACTCTCACCCCGCCCACCCAGCACTCATCTACAAATCCTCCCAAAAATCTGCCTGTCCCAGAGAATCACAGAATCTACAGCACGGTGACAGGCCCATACTGACCAGAATACCCATCTAAACTAACCCCATTTGCCTCCATTTGGCCCCTATCCCTCTGAACCTTTCCCATCCATGTATCTGTCCAAATGCCTGTTAAATATTGTTAATGTCCCAGCCTCAGCCACTTCCTCTGGTATCTCATTCCGTACACCTCCCACCCGCTGTGTAAAAAACGTTACTCCTCCGATTCCCATTAATTCTTTCCCCTCTTAAACCTCTGCCGTCTAGTTCTCGATTCCCCAACCCTGGGAAAAAGACTGAGTACATTCACCCTATCCATGCCTCTCATGATCTTATACACCTCTATCCAAACACCCCTCAGTCCCCACGCTCACCCCTCAGTCCCTACGCTCACCCCTCAGTCCCTACGCTCACCCCTCAGTCCCTACGCTCACCCCTCAGTCCTTACGCTAACCCCTCAGTCCTTACGCTCACCCCCCAGTCCCTACGCTCACCCCTCCGTCCCTACGCTCACCCCTCCGTTCCTACGCCCACCCCTCAGTCCCTACGCCCACCCCTCAGTCCCTACGCTCACCCCTCAGTCCCTACACCCACCCCTCAGTCCCTACGCTCACCCCTCAGTCCCTACGCTCACCCCTCAGTCCCTACGCTCACCCCTCAGTCCTTACGCTAACCCCTCAGTCCTTACGCTCACCCCCCAGTCCCTACGCTCACCCCTCCATCCCTACGCTCACCCCTCGGTTCCTACGCCCACCCCTCAGTCCCTACGCTCACCCCTCAGTCCCTACGCTCACCCCTCAGTCCCTACGCGCCAATGAAAATATTTCTAGCCTGTCCAACCTCTCCACATAACTCAGTTCCTTGAGTCCTGGCAACAATCGCAAATTTGAAAGATTCACAACCCTCTGAATGAAGAACATAGAACATTACAGTGCAGTACAGGCCCTTCGGCCCTCGATGTTGCGCCAACCAGTGGAACCAATCTAATGACCCTCTAACCTAAACTATTCCAATGTTATCCATATGCCTATCCACTGACCATTTGAACGCCCTTAAAGTTGGCGAGTTCACAACTGCTGCAGGCAGGGCATTCCACGCCCTTACTACCCTCTGAGTAAAGAACCTACCTCTGACATCCGTCCTATAATTATCACCCTTTAATTTAAAGCTATGTCCCCTCGTGTTAGCCATCACCATCCGAGGAAAAAGGCTCTCACTATCCACCCTATCTAACCCTCTGATCATCTTGTATGCCTCAATTAGGTCACCTCGTAACCTTCTTCTCTCTAATGAAAATAACCTCAAGTCCCTCAGCCTTTCCTCATAAGACCTTCCCACCATACCAGGCAACATCCTGGTAAACCTCCTCTGCACCCTTTCCAACGCCTCCACATCTTTCTTATAATGCGGCGACCAGAACTGTACGCAATACTCCAAGTGCGGCCGCACCAGAGTTTTGTTCTCTGGGTTTCAGTGTCTCAATGTCTCCTCATCTGAGTCCCAAATAATCGGCCCCTTATCCTGAGACAGTGCCCCAGGTTTTAGATTCCCTGACCAGTGGGACAATCTCTTAGTGTCCCATCCTGTCAAACCCCTTCAGAATCTGATAGGTTTCATTGAGATCACCCCTCATCCTTCTAAACTCTAGAGATTACAAACCCAGCCTCTCTTCACAGACAAACCCTCTCATCCCAGGGCCCAATCCTTCGCTGTACCGTCCCCAATACAAATCTATCCTTTCTGAAATGTAGAGGCCAAAACTGCACACAGTATTCCAGATGTGGGCTCACTGAAACCCTGTATAACTGTAGAGCATTAAATATAAAGAAAGAGGGGAGGGAATTCCAGAGCGGAGGTCTTAGTAACGGGAGAGTGAGCTGACAGTGACAAGCTGAATGAACGCAGCGTTACTGGAGAAGGCGGGAGTGGATTAGGGCAGATAACTCAGACAGTAGTGATGCTGGAGGAGACACAGAGAGGACGGGTAACACCATGGCAAGATTTGGCAATAAGGATGGGAATTTTAAAATGGAGATGTTGTTTCAGCAGGTGCCAGTGTAGTTCAGAGAGGCAGGGGATAGTGGGGGGGAGTGCACGTTAAGGATAATTTCAAGTTGGTCACAGAGTTACAGTCATAGAGGTTTACAGCATGGAAACAGGCCCTTCGGCCCAACCTGTCCATGCCGCCCATTTTTTTAAAACCCCTGAACTAATCCCAATTGCCCACATTTGGCCCATATTCCTCTGTACCCATCGTACCCATGTAACTGTCTAAATGTTTTTTAAAAGATAAAATTGTAGCCGCCTCTACTACTACCTCTGGCAGCTTGTTCCAGACACTCACCACCCTCTGTGTGAAAAAATTGCCCCTCTGGACCCTTTTGTATCTCTCCCCTCTCACCTTAAACCTGTGCCCTCTAGTTTTAGACTCCCCTACCTTTGGGAAAAGATATTGACTATCTAGCTGATCTGTGCCCCTCATTATTTTATAGACCTCTATAAGATCATCCCTCAGCCTCCTACGCTCCAGAGAAAAAGTCCCAGTCTATCCAGCCTCTCCTTATAACTCAATCCATCAAGTCCCAGTAGCATCCTAGTAAATCTTTTCTGCACTCTTTCTAGTTTAATAATATCCTTTCTATAATAGAGTGACCAGAACTGTACACAGTATTCCAAGTGTGGCCTTACCAATGTCTTGTACAACTTCAACAAGATGTCCCAACTCCTGCATTCAATGTTCTGACCAATGAAACCAAGCATGCTGAATGCCTTCTTCACCACTCTGTCCACCTGTGACTCCACTTTCAAGGAGCTATGAACATGTAACCCTAGATCTCTTTGTTCTGTAACTCTCCCCAACACCCTACCATTAACTGAGTAAGTCCTGCCCTGGTTCAATCTACCAAAATGCATCACCTCGCATTTGTCTAAATTAAACTCCATCTGCCATTCGTCAGCCCACTGGCCCAATTGATCAAGATCCCGTTACAATTGGAGATAACTTTTTTCACTGTCCACTATGTATTCTGTAAACTGTGTGTCTTTATATGCCCTGTTTGTGAACAGAACTCTCCACTCACCTGACGAAGGAGCAGCGTTCCGAAAGCTAGTGGCATTTACTACCAAATAAACCTGTTGGACTTTAACCTGGGGTTGTGAGGCTGCTTATTCTGTCAGGAGGATGTAAATTAGTTTGGCAGGGCAGGGTGGGAACCAAAGCAAAGGTGAATGAGCTGTAGGGGATCCAGAGAGTAGGAAAATCCCAAGTCATGATTGATTGACGAGGGAAGGGCCGTGGATGTTGTCTATATGGATTTTAGTAAAGCGTTTGACAAAGTCCCTCATGGCAGGTTGTGCAAAAGGTTAAATCTCACGGGATAAAAGGTGAGCTAGCTAGATGGGTGGAGAACTGGCTTGGCCATAGAAGACAGAGGGTAGCAGTGGAGGGGTCCTTTTCCAGTTGGAGGACTGTGACTAGTGGTGTTCTGCAGGGCTCTGTACTGCGACCTCTGCTGTTCGTGATATATATAAATGATTTGGAAGAAGGTGTAACTGGTTTGATCAGTAAGTTTGCAGATAACACAAAGATTGCTAGAATTGCGAATAGTGATGAACATTGTTGGAGAATACAGCAGGATATAGATAGACTGGAAAATTAGGCGGAGAAATGGCAGATAGAATTTAATCCAGATAAATGCAAAGTGATACATTTTGGTAGATCTAATGTAGGGGGGAGTTATACAATAAATGGCAGAACCATCGGGAGTATAGACACACAGAGTGACCTGGGTGTGCAAGTCCACAGATCCTTGATGGTGGCAGCACAGGTGGAGAAGGTGGTGAAGAAGGCATATGGCGTTCTTGCCTTAATAGGACGGGATATAGAGTATAAAAATTGGCGTCTGATGTTACAGCTGCATAGAACATTGGTTAGGCCACATTTGGAGTACTGCGTCCAGTTCTGGTAGCCACACTACCAGAAGGACGTGGAGGCTTTGGAGAGAGTGCAGAGAAGGTTTACCAGGATGTTGTCTCGTATGGAGGGTCTTAGCTATGAGGAGAAATTGGGTAAACTGGGGTTGTTCTCCCTGGAAAGACGGAGAATGAGGGGAGACCTAATGGAGGTGTATAAAATTATGAAGGGCATGGATAGGGTGAACAGTGGGAAGCTTTTTCCCAGATTGCAGGTGACAAACACGAGGGGTCACAGGTTCAAGGTGAGGGGGGCAAGGTTCAACACAGATATGCCGGGATGTATTTTACACAGATTGTGGTGTGGGCCTGGAATGCACTGCCAAGCAGGGTGGTGGAGGTGGACACGCTGGGATTGTTTAAGACTTATCTGGATAGTCACATGAACAGACTGGGAATGGAGGGATACAAACGGATGGTCTAGTTGGACCAATGAGCGGCACAGGCTTGGAGGGCCGAAGGGCCTGTTTCCTGTGTTGGAATTTTCTTTGTTTTTAAACTCACCTAAAAAAACGGATCTGAAACCTTCCCATTTTACATCCATTTGGTACTCAGAAATTTTTTGTTAAGATCTTTGGCAATATGTGGCAAGATACAGAGTAAAGCTCCCTCTACACTGTCCCCATCAAACACTCCCAGGACAGGTACAGCACGGGGTTAGATACAGAGTAAAGCTCCCTCTACACTGTCCCCCATCAAACACTCCCAGGACAGGTACAGCATGGGGTTAGATACAGAGTAAAGCTCCCTCTACACTGTCCCCCCATCAAACACTCCCAGGACAGGTACAGCACGGGGTTAGATACAGAGTAAAGCTCCCTCTACACTGTCCCCATCAAACACTCCCAGGACAGGTACAGCACAGGGTTAGATACAGAGTAAAGCTCCCTCTACACTGTCCCCATCAAACACTCCCAGGACAGGTACAGCACGGGGTTAGATACAGAGTAAAGCTCCCTCTACACTGTCCCCCCATCAAAGACTCCCAGGACAGGTACAGCACAGAGTTAGATACAGAGTAAAGCTCCCTCTACACTGTCCCCCCATCAAACACTCCCAGGACAGGTACAGCACGGGGTTAGATACAGAGTAAAGCTCCCTCTACACTGTCCCCCCATCAAACACTCCCAGGACAGGTACAGCACAGAGTTAGATACAGAGTAAAGCTCCCTCTACACTGTCCCCCCATCAAACACTCCCAGGACAGGTACAGCACGGGGTTAGATACAGAGTAAAGCTCCCTCTACACTGTCCCCATCAAACACTCCCAAGACAGGTACAGCACGAGGTTAGATACAGAGTAAAGCTCCCTCTACACTGTCCCCCATCAAACACTCCCAGGACAGGTACAGCACAGGGTTGGATACAGAGTAAAGCTCCCTCTACACTGCGCCCATCAAACACTCCCAGGACAGGTACAGCACAGGGTTGGATACAGAGTAAAGCTCCCTCTACACTGTCCCCATCAAACACTCCCAGGACAGGTACAGCACGGGGTTAGATACAGAGTAAAGCTCCCTCTACACTGTCCCCCCATCAAACAGTCCCAGGACAGGTACGGCACGGGGTTAGATACAGAGTAAAGCTCCCTCTACACTGTCTCCCCATCAAACACTCCCAGGACAGGTACAGCATGGGGTTAGATACAGAGTAAAGCTCCCTCTACACTGTCCCCATCAAACACTCCCAGGACAGGTACAGCATGGGGTTAGATACAGAGTAAAGCTCCCTCTACACTGTCCCCCATCAAACACTCCCAGGACAGGTACAGCACGGGGTTAGATACAGAGTAAAGCTCCCTCTACACTGTCCCCCATCAAACACTCCCAGGACAGGTACAGCACGGGGTTAGATACAGAGTAAAGCTCCCTCTACACTGTCCCCATCAAACACTCCCAGGACAGGTACAGCACGGGGTTAGATACAGAGTAAAGCTCCCTCTACACTGTCCCCCATCAAACACTCCCAGGACAGGTACAGCACGGGGTTAGATACAGAGTAAAGCTCCCTCTACACTGTCCCCCATCAAACACTCCCAGGACAGGTACAGCACAGGGTTAGTTTCCCTGAATCTGATGTGCTTTAACTTTTTCAATGAATCTCCCATGTTGGAACTTGTCAAAAGCTTTGCTAGAATCCATATAAATGACATCAACTGAACTTCCCTTCTCCACACACACAATCACATTTTCAACAATTCTATCAAGTTTGTTCGATATGGCCTCCCTCTGAAAAAGCCATGCTGACATTCCTTAATTTACTCATGTCTTTCCAAGATTATTCACTGGTCTATAATTTCATGCTTCCTGGAGCAGCGCAGTGGCGTAGTGGGTTAGCACGGCTGCCTCACAGTACCAGGTACCTGAGTTCAATTCCCAGCTCAGGTCATTGTCTGTGCGGAGTCAGCATGTTCTCCCCGTGTCTGCGTGGGTTTCCTCCGGGTGCTCCGGTTTCCTCCCACAGTTTGAAAGACGTGCTGGTTAGGGTGCATTGGCCGTGCTAAATTCTCCCTCAGTGTAACCCGAACAGGTGCCAGAGTGTGGCGACTCGGGGATTTTCACAGTAACTTCATTGCAGTGTTAATGTAAGCCTACTTGTGACTATTCAATAAGCAGGTAGAGATGAGAGTTTATTGAAAAGTGGAACCACATTCGTTCTCCAATCCTCTCGTACCTCCCCCTGTAGCCAGAGAGGAATTAAACCTTTGTGTCAGAGGCCCTGCAGTTTCCTGCTCCGCCTCCCAAAGCAGCCTGGGATGCAGTTCATCCGGGCCTGGGGATTTGTCCATTTTTAAACCGGCAGAGGCTTCAATAAATCCCCATTTCCATGTAAAACTGTGCGAGTTCCTCACTGTCCCTTTTCCTGTATCGACCTTCTCCTGTCCCTGAGTGAATTATTCATTTAAAACCTTTCCAATATCCTGCACCATCACACACAGATTGCCCGCCCTCAGTCTGTAATGGACCTTACTCTTTACCTGCTTAATCTCTTCCCTTTCATGTAGCTGTAAAATATCTTTATTTATTTGTGTCACGGATAGGCTTACATTAACATTGCAATGACGTTACTGTGAAAATCCCCTAGTTGCCACACTCTGGCACCTGTTCAGGTACATAATATAGATGATTTATATAGATGATCTGGAGGAGGGAACCGAGTGCAGGGTGTCGAAATTTGCTGATGACACCAAGATTGGGGGAAAGGCAAATTGTGCGGAGGGTGTGGAGAGTCTGCAGAAGGATCTAGATAGGCTGGGCGAATGGGCCAGGAAATGGCAAATGGAATTTAATGTTGGCAAGTGTGAGGTGGTCCACTTTGGTAGGAATAATGGTAGGAAGGATTATTACTTACGGGGCGAAAAACTGCAGCAGGCGACGGTGCAGAGGGACCTCGGGGTCCTTGTGCACGAGTCACAAAAACCCAGCTTGCAGGTGCAGCAGGTGGTCAGGAAGGCAAATGGGATGCTGGCCTTCATAGCGAGGGGGATTGAATATAAAAGTAGGGAGGTCTTGCTGCAGCTGTATAGGGCATTGGTGAGGCCGCAACAGGAGTACTGTGTGCAGTTTTGGGCGCCGCACCTGCGCAAGGATATTTTGGCCCTGGAGGGAGTGCAGAGGAGGTTTACTAGGCTGATACCGGAGTTGAGGGGATTGAGCTATGAGGAGAGGCTGAATAAACTAGGCTTGTACTCGTTAGAGTTTAGAAGAATGAGGGGAGATCTCATTGAGACGTATAAGATGATGAATGGGATGGATAGGATAGAGGTGGAGAGACTCTTCCCGCTCAAAAAAGACAGTAGGACTAGGGGGCACAGCCTCAAGATAAAGGGGAGGCGGTTTAGAACGGAGTTGAGGAGGAACTTCTTCACTCAAAGGGTGGTGAATCTCTGGAATTCTCTGCCCGTTGAAGTGGTGGAGGCTGCCTCGCTAAATATTTTTAAGAAGCGGGTTGATGGGTTCTTGATAAGAGAGGGGATTAAGGGTTATGGGGAGAGGGCGGGAAAGTGGAACTGAGCCACAACAGATCAGCCATGATCTTATTGAATGGCGGGGCAGGCTCGAAGGGCTAGATGGCCTACTCCTGCTCCTATTTCTTATGTTCTTATGTTCTTATAAGAACATAAGAAATAGGAGCAGGAATAGGCCATCTAGCCCTTCGAGCCTGCCCCGCCATTCAATAAGATCATGGCTGATCTGAAGTGGATCAGTTCCACTTTCCCGCTTTCTCCCCATAACCCTTAATTCCCCTGTCTATCAGAAACCTATCTACCCGTGACTTAAATATATTTAGCAAGGCAGCCTCCATCACTTCAACGGGCAGAGAATTCCAGAGATTCACCACCCTTTGAGTGAAGAAGTTCCTCCTCAACTCTGTTCTAAACTGCCCCCCCCCTTATCTTGAGGCTGTGCCCTCTCGTCCTGCTGTCCTTTCTGAGCGGGAAGAACCTCTCCACCTCTACCCTATCCATCCCATTCATTATCTTATACGTCTCTATAAGATCTCCCCTCATCCTTCTAAACTCCAACGAGTACAGACCCAGTCTATTTAGTCTCTCTTCATAGTCCAACCCCCTCATCTCTGGTATCAGCCTAGTGAACCTCCTCTGCGCTCCCTCCAAGGCCAAAATATCCTTGCACAAGTGCGGTGACCAAAACTGCACACCGTACTCCAGCTGCGGCCTCACCAGTGCCCTGTACAGTTGCAGCAAGACCTCCCTGCTTTTATATTCAATCCCCCTCGCTATAAAGGCCAGCATCCCATTCGCCTTCTTGATCACCTGCTGCACCTGCAGACTGGGTTTTTGCGACTCATGCACAAGGACCCCCAGGTCCCTCTGCACCGTAGCATGCTGCAGCTTTTCATCTTTTAAATAATAATCCCTCCTACTATTATTCCTGCCAAAGTGGATAACCTCACACTTGCTAACATTATACTCCATCTGCCAGGTCCTCGCCCACTCGCTCAGCCTATCTAGATCCCTCTGCAGACTTTCCACACCCTCCGCACAATTTGCTTTTCCACTTATCTTTGTGTCATCAGCAAATTTCGTTACCATACACTCAGCCCCCTCCTCCAGATCATCTATATAAATGGTAAATAGCTGAGGCCCCAGCACTGATCCTTGCGGCACTCCACTAGTCACCAACCGCCAGTCAGAATAGCACCCATTGATACCAACTCTCTGCCTCCTATTAGACAACCAATCCTCTATCCACGCTAACACCTTACCCCCAACTCCATGCCCCCTAACCTTCTGAAGCAACCTTTTGTGCGGCACCTTATCAAACGCCTTTTGAAAATCGAGAAACACCACATCCATCGGTTCCCCTCTGTCCACCGCTCTAGTCACATCCTCATAGAAATCCAATAAATTTGTCAGACACGACTTCCCCTTCACGAATCCGTGCTACGTCTGCTCTATCAAACCATTCTTCTCAAGATGCCTCGCTATTTCTTCTTTGATGACGGATTCAAGCATTTTTCCCACAACAGACGTTAAACTAACCGGCCTATAATTACCTGCCTTTTGCCTGCTACCTTTTTTAAACAGCGGCGTAACATTAGCCGTTTTCCAGTCTTCCGGCACTTCCCCGGAATCCAGCAAAGTTTGGAACTCTGTTCCAACTTTGTTCTAAACTGTGAACTCCGTTCTAAACTGCCGCCCCCCCCCCCCCCCTCTTATCTTGAGGCTGTGCCCTCTAGTCCTGCTGTCCTTTCTGAGCAGGAAGAATCTCTCTACCACTATCCTATCCATCCCCTTCATTATCTTATACATCTCTACAAGATCCTCCCTCATCCTTCTAAACTCTGAGTACAGACCTAGTCTATTCAGTCTCTCTTCATAGTCCAACCCCCTCATCTCCGGAATCAGCCTAGTGAACCTCCTCTGCACTCCCTCCAAGGCCAAAATATCCTTGCGTAAGTGCGGCGACCAAAACTGCACACAGTACTCCAGCTGCGGCCTCACCAATGCCCTATACAGCCGCAGCAAGACCTCCCTACTTTTATATTCAATCCCCCTCGCTATGAAGGCCAGCATCCCATTCACCTTCCTGACCACCTGCTGCACCTGCAAGCTGGGTTTTTGCGACTCATGCACAAGGACCCCGAGGTCACTCTGCATCGTCACCTGCTGCAGTTTTTCGCCATGTAAGTAATAGTCCTTCCTACCATTATTCCTACCAAAGTGGACCACCTCACACTTGCTAACATTGTACTCCATCTACACTGAGGGAGAATTTAGCACAGCCAATGCACCCTAACCAGCACATCTTTCAGACTGTGGGAGGAAACTGGAGCACCCGGAGGAAACCCATGCAGACATGGGGAGAACATGCAAACTCCACACAGACAGTGACCCATGCCAGGAATTGAACCCAGGTCTCTGGCGCTGTGAGGCAGCAGTGCTAACCCACCGTGCCACCCGCACCCCCCCTGGGATTCTCTCTAATCCTGTTAGTGAGTCCTTTCTCATGCTCTCTCACTTCTTTTGCTCCAATTGCTTTCTCAAGTTCCCCTGGCGAGCGGCAGTCTGACAAACTGTTCTTTCTGACCCTTACCGTTCGGTGATGGTTTCTCTCAGACCACTGGCCACACCTTTCATCACCGTGCTAGCTTTGGGAGTCAGGACAAGCTGGGACACGAAGAAGGTGCCCTTGCTGCGCCGATCGCTGATGGAGGCCTGAACAAAGTGGATGAGTTTCTCGGGGTCAGTGGTGTTTGGGCAGGGTGAGGGCATCATTTGACCCGGCCACAGGAAGGTGACCTCCAGGGCCACGGGGTTATGGTAGAAAACCAATATCTGGTAACCCTTCTCCCAGAGATACTGAAGGCTGACTTCTTGGGCAAAGATGACAGGAGCCAGTTTATTCTGGAAACAGTCCCTCAGCATTTGGATCAGCTTCTCGTGGTGAGACTTCTGCATTCCGTAAAAGTGATTAAAGTCCAAAATGATGGCCTCCCTCGGCTGTTCCACCAGGAAGGCATTGATCTCCTCCAGCCCTTCTCTGACTGTGGCGCTGAACAGTCCGTGAGCAAAGTAAAGCTCGTTGTCGGGATCCCGGGGCTTGGTGGAGATCCTCAGGTCAAAGTAACGGACGCCGGCCTGTAACTGGCTCCTGAAGTTCATGCTCTGCGTGGCCAACCACTTCCTCATCAGCTTCTTCGCCACTGCGCCAAAGACAGAGACAAAGTTCTGCACCGTGTCCGTCTGCTCAGGCCCAACCGGGGATGACTCATCAATGTAAAAGCTGAATGAGTCATGTGATCCTGCAATAAGAAGATGGATAATAATTTTGCCCCTTTTATCTGAAGCAATGGTCCCTCTTCAAACCAACTGTCCCCAACAGCAACAATCGTACTGACATTAACATAGCAAAACCTCACCGGACCCTCTTCCCCCACACACAATGGGATATTGGGATGGTTGATCAAAATCTTGGGAAGCTTCAAAGGGTTTTCCCAAGGGGAAGTCCAGAGGCAAAGTGGGAATAGTGGAGACCAGGCAGCTGAAATCAATATAGACTCAGAATGCTCAGGTAAAAAATTGAAGGCATTTCAGATATCGCGCAATGCTGGAGGAGAATTTATTTCATTTGTTCATCTGCTCTGGGGACCCGGGTTCGAATCCCACCACAGCAGATGGTGAAATTTCAACTCAATTAAACATCTGGAAATAAGAACCTACTGATAAGAACCTGGGGTTGAGGAATAGGAAGGGGGCCATTACTATGCTAGGAGGGTACTACAGGCCGCCCAACAGCCCGCGGGCAGTGGAAGAGGGTATATGTAGGGACATTTTGGACAAGTGTAGGAAGAACAGGGTTGTTGTAGTGGGAGATTTTAATCTCCCTGGGGTGGATTGGAAGGTGCCTAGAGCTGGGGGTTTGGACAGGGAGGAATTCATAAGATGTGTATTGGAAGGATCCTTGCAACAGTATGTAGATAGCCCGACTAGAGAGGGGGCGATACTGGATTTAGTTGTAGGAAATGAGCCGGGTCAGGTGGTTGAGGTTGCGGTAGGCGAACATGTGGCTAATAGTGACCACAACTCCGTCTACTTTAGGATACGAATGGAAAAAGATGAGTGCTGTCCTAAGGGGAGGGTGCTAAATTGGGGGAAGGCTAGATACAGCCGGATTAGGCAGGAGCTTAGGGATACAGACTGGGATAGGCTGTTGGAGGGCAAGACCACGTTAGGCATGTGGGAGTCTTTCAAGGGAAAACTGCAATGGGTGCAGGAAAGGCATGTGCCGGTTAGGAGAAAGGATGGGAAAGGGAGGATTAGGGAACCGTGGATTACTAGGGATATAGAAGACCTGGTTAGGAAGAAACAAGAGGCATATGTCAGGTCTAAGCAACTGGGAACAGAGAGAGCGTTGGAGGAATACAGAGAGAGTAGGAGGGATCTCAAAGGGGGAGTTAGGAGAGCAAAGAGGAGGCATGAGATGGCTTTGGCAGGTAGGGTTAAGGAGAATCCAAAGGCGTTTTACTCCTATCTTAAGAACAAAAGGGTGGCTAGGGGTAAAATCGGTCTCCTCAGGGACAGACGTGGGGAATTGTGCTTAGAGGCAGAGGGAATGGGGGAGATCCTGAATGAATACTTTGCGTCGGTATTCACGAAGGAGAGGGGCTTGATGTCTGGTACGGTCATTGAGGGAGCGGTAGACCGATTGAAAGATCTATCGATTACGAGGGAAGAAGTGTTAGGGCTTTTAGCTGGCATTAAAACCAATAAATCTCCAGGGCCCGATTGCATTTATCCTAGGCTGCTTAGAGAGGTGAGGGATGAGATTGCTGGGCCTCTGACGCAAATCTTTGTCTCTTCTTTGGACACAGGTGAGGTCCCAGAGGACTGGAGGATAGCAAATGTGGTACCGTTGTTTAAAAAGGGTAGGAGGGATAGCCTGGGTAACTATAGGCCGGTGAGCTTAACGTCAGTGGTAGGTAAGTTGATGGAGAGGATTCCTAGGGATAGGATGTATGCGCACTTAGAGCGTTGCGATCTGATTAAGGATACGCAGCATGGCTTTGTCAAGGGGAAGTCTTGCCTTACAAATCTGGTAGAATTCTTTGAGGAGGTGACAAAAACGGTCGATGAAGGATGAGCCGTTGATGTCATCTATATGGATTTCAGTAAGGCGTTTGACAAAGTCCCTCATGGTAGGTTGGTATAGAAGTTTAAAGCTCATGGGATATGTGGTCAGGTATCTAGATGGGTAGAGAACTGGCTTGCAAAGAGGAGACAGAGAGTAGTAGTGGAGGGGTCCTTTTCTAGCTGGAGGTCTGTCACTAGTGGTGTGCTGCAGGGCTCAGTACTGGGACCTCTTCTCTTTGTAGTGTATATAAATGATTTGGAAGAGGGAGTAAGTGGTGTGATCAGCAAATTTGCTGATGACACCAAGATGGCTGGATTGGCGCGCAGTGAGGAGCAGTGTCTGGCAATACAGCAGGATATTGATAGGCTGGTATATTGGGCAGATACATGGCAAATGGAGTTTAATCCGGATAAATGTGAGGTGATGCATTTTGGCTGGAATAATGTAGGGGGAAGTTATATGATAAAGGGTAAGCCCGTAAGGAATATAGAATCGCAGCGAGACCTGGGGGTGCAAGTGCACAAGTCTTTGAAGGTGGCAGTGCAAGTGGAGAAGGTTGTGAAGAAAGCCTATGGTATGTTAGCCTTTATAGGAAGGGGTATAGAATATAAGAGCTAGAGTCTAATGTTGCAGTTGTATAGAACGTTGGTTAGGCCGCATTTGGAGTACAGTGTCCAGTTCTGGTCGCCTTATTACCGGAAGGACGTGGAGACTCTGGAGAGAGTGCAGAGGAGGTTTACCAGGATGTTGCCTGGTATGGAAGGACTGGGGTATGAGGAAAGATTGAAGAAATTGGGGCTGTTTTCCTTTGAAAGACGCCGACTGAGGGGGGATCTAATAGAGGTATATAAGATTATGAAGGGTATAGATAGAGTAAACAGAGGGAAGCTATTTCCTATGATAGAGACACGTAGGACAAGGGGCCATGGACTTAAGGTGAGGGGGGAGAGGTATAACACAGATATTAGAGGGAGGTTTTTCACACAGAGGGTAGTGGGGGTATGGAATGCTTTGCCAAGTAAGGTGGTGGAGGCAAACATGCTAGAGTCATTTAAGAGTAACTTAGACAGGCACATGACTGGGTTGGAGATGGGTGGACATAGGAGATTGTTTTAAATAAGGGTCATTAGCATTGGGGCGTCCCTGGTAATGTAAATGGGTATAGTATGATAATAATGTTTTTTCTCTTTTCATTCACAGGTTTTAAGTCGGTCCACCTCGTGTCCAACGAGGGGCATACACGCGATGGGTCGTACTGGGGCTGCTCTTGGTTGTTCGAGATTGGCCTAGTGCTTCATGTCGTTAGTGTGTGCCTAAACTGGACAAGATACTGGGCAAGACGACAGCTCAGTGACTATCGCTGATTGCTGTGCAGACACATGGATTTGGGCCAGTGTCTGTGGGAGTTTGCGCATTCTCCCCATGTTTGCATGGGTTTTCTCTGGGTGCTCCGGTTTCCTCCCACACCCCAAAGATGTGCTATTAGGCTGATTGGCAGGAATAAATTGTCCCTAAATCAGATTCCCTCAATCTGGATGGCCATAAAACATTAGACAGGGGTCGTGGGTGGAGAGGGGGACCGGTGGTGTTGAGATGGCGGCGCGGGCTCGTTGGGCCGAAGGGCCTGTTTCCCGGGCTGATTTTGTTCTTTGTTCTTTGATGACCATGAAACCATTGTCAATTGTTGGAAAAACCCATCTGGGTCACTAATGTCCTTTAGGGAAGGAAATCTGCCGTCCTTACCCGGTCTGGCCCACATGTGACTCCAGAGCCTCAGCAATGTGGGTGACTCTTAAATACTCCTCTGAAATGGATGGCAGTTCGGGGATGGGCAATAAATGCTGGCCAGCCAGTGACACCCGTGCCTCATGAATGAATAAAAAAGAGGATGTGGGCAATAATAAATCAAATCAAAAAGATAATGTTGTAAACCTGAATGAAGGTCATTCTAAACGTATGAAAACAGAGCTAGATCAAGTAAACTGGAAACCCACGCAGACATGGGGAGAATGTGCAGATTGCAGACAGACAGTGGCCCAAATCAGGATTTGAACCCGGGTCCCTGGCACTGTGAGGCAGCAGTGCTAACCACTGTTCCACCCCACTTATCAAAGAGAATAAAAAGAAAATAGAAAGCATTGCACAGGCATAAATCCCAAAGTAAAAACTGGAATAGGGACAGGCTGTTAAGGGAGAACGTTCTGTTATTCACTGAAATCACGGTTAATCAGATTTTGGTGTTAACTCCACTTTCCTGACTTAGTCTCTCCTCATATGACAGACCTGCCATCCCAGGAATCAGCCTGGTAAACCTTCACTGTACTCCCTCTATAGCAAGGACACCCTTCCTCAGATAAGGAGATCAAAACTGCTCACAATACTCCAGGTGTGGCCTCACCAAGGCCCTGTACAATTGCAGCAAAACATCCCTATCCCTATACTCGAATCCTCTCGCTATGAAGGCTAACATACCATTTACCTTCTTCACTGCCTGCTGTACCTGCGCGCTTACTTTCAGTGACTGATGCATGAGGACTCCAAGGTCTCGCTGGGTATCCACCTCTCTCAATTTACACCCATCCCAGTAATAATCTGTCTTCCTATTATTGTTACCAAAGTGGATAACCTCACATTATCCACATTATACTGCATCTGCCATGCAGATGCTCACACACTCAGCCTGTCCAAATCACACTGAAACATCTCTGTATCCCCCTCACAGCTCACCCTCCCACCCAACTCTGTATCATCTGCAGATTTGGAGATAATACATTCAGTTCCCGCTTCCAAATCATTAATATATAATGTGAACAGTTGGGGACTTGATCCCTGTGGAACCCCACTAGTCCTTGACTGCCAATCACAAAAAGATCAAACTCTTTTGGTCTTGCTCTCTTGCTGCCAACTCTTCACTTCCTTTCTGCTAACCAGCTTTCTATCCATCTCAAGACATTACCTGCAATCCCTGTGTTTTCACTTTATACAGTAGCCTGTTATGTGAGAACTTGTTGAAAGCCTCTGAAAGTCTAAATAAATCACATCCACTGGTTCTCCTCAGTCAACTCTACCAGTTACATCCTCAAAGAATTCCAATAGATTCATTAAGTATGATTTCCCTTTTGTAAATCCCTGCTGACTTTGTCTGATTATCCCACTGCCTCTCAAATGCTGAGTTATTAAATCCTTGATAATAGACTCCAGCAACCTCCCCAGTACTGACATTAGGCTCGCTGGTTTATAGTTCTCTGTTTTCTCTCTATCTCCCTTTGTGAACAGTGTGCTTACATTAGGTACCCTCCAATCTGTAGGGACTCTTCCAGAGTCCAAAGAATTTTGAAAATAACCACCAATGGATCCACTATTTCCAGGGCCACTTCCTTCCGTACTCTGGGATGAAGATTATCGGAACCTGGAGATTTATCCACCTTCAATCCCATCAATTTCCCCAAAACCATTTCTCTCCTAATGCTGATTTCCTTCAGCTCCTCACTAAACATGTTTCTCTCAGCACTTCTGACACATTTTCCATGTCTTCCTTTGTGAAGACTGAAACAAAGTTCAAATTTAATTCCTCACCCATTTCTTTATTCTATTATAAATTCTCCGTTTCTGACTGTAAGGGGCTACATTTGTTTTTGTCAATCTTTTCCTCTTCACAAATCTATAGAAAATTTTAGTCAGTTTTTATGTTTCCCACTACAGTTTTTAGTTTCCCGTTAGCTTCCTTTCATACTCTATTTCCCCTTTGTAATCAATCCCTTGGTTCTCCTTTGCTGAATTTTAAACTGCTCCCAATCCTCAGGCCTATTGCTTTTTCTTACCAATGTGTTTGTTTCTTCCTTGAATCTGATACGATCTCTAATTTCCCTTGTGAGCCATGGTTTGGTCATAATTCCCGACCACTCTCCCGCCAAACAGGAATAAACAATTCTGGAGTTCCCCTATTCATTCTTTCAATGCCTGCCATTGACTGTCCACTGTCTGTCCTTTCAGTAATGTTTCCCAGTCCATCAGGGTCAATTCATGCCTCACACCGTCATAGTCCCCTTTACTGAGATTCAGGACCCTGGTCTCAGAATCAGCTACATCACCATCCACTTTGATAAAGAATCCTACCACAGTATGGTCACTCACCCCCGCCAAGGGATTGCCAAATAATTCTTTCTTATCACACCATACCAGTCCAAGATGGCCTGCCCCCTTGTTGGTTCCTCAGTGTATTGCTCCAGAAGACTGTCTGCCTTCCGGCAGCTGTACTATCCGTGTTCTTCTCCACGTTTACCTTCAAGTGTTTTCAAGTTACTGAAATGGATCCTTCCGCAGTTAAATAGATTCACTCTCGATTTGCGCCCTGTGTGTTCCCATTGGATCAGAAGATGTGGTTTGGTTCTTATTCCCTTCCCCAAGATCTACCCAAACTGACACATGCTGCATTTCAAATTAGTCACAGTACAATAGAGGAGGAATTTCTTCAGCCAGAGAGTGATGAATATGTGGAAATCTTTGCCACAGAAGGCTATGGAGGCCGGGTCATTGAGTGTCTTTAAGACAGAGATAGAAAGGTTCTTGATTAATAAGGGGATCAGGGGTTATGGGGAAAAGGCAGGAGAATGGAGGTGAGAAAAATATCAGCCATGATTGAATGGCGGAGCAGACTCAATGGGCCGAGTGGCCTCATTCTGCTCCTGTGTCTTATGGTCTTATACTCATTGGGAGTACACAGAGGTGCTCTGGAGGTAAATGATGCCACAATGTGTGTCCTAGTGCTGGCTCTCGATATTTTATTCGTTCATCCATGGGATATGAGTTCTAGCTCAGCAAATTCATTATCCATTCCTCGATACCCCTTAAGAAGAGAGGCGATGGTGAGCTGCCTTCTTGAGCTGTACACATAGTGTAGGTACACCTATCATGCTGTTAGGGAGGGAATCGCAGGATTTTGACCCAGCGACAGTGAAGGAACGGTGATATATTTCCGAGTCAGGATGGTGAGAGATTTGGAGTGGAATCTCCAGGTGGGGGTGTTCCCAGGTATCTGCTGCCCTTGTCCTTCTAGATGGTAGAAGTTGGTGGGTTTGGAAGGTGCTGTCTAAGGAACCCTGGTGAGTTCCCGTGGTGAACCTTGCAGACGGTGTCACTGTGCATCGGTGGTAAGGGATTGCAGAGGTACAAGAAGGCAGCTCACCACCACCTTCTCAAGGGGCAACTGGGGATGGACAATAAGTTCTGGCCTAGCCAGTGGGTGGTCACATCCCAATGAACAAAGAGGTTTCAGTCTCATTTCTCACTTGTCCCTCACTACAAGCTTTGTGTACAAGGGTGCAAAACAGCTTTCGAAAGGAATAAAGAGATAAATCGAGTAATTACAGGACTCTCAGCCTAAAGGCATCCCGGGGAGAACGTGGGAGAGGGATACTGAACGTGTGTGATCGGCTATGATTGTAATAGAATGGTAGTACAGGCTTGAAGGAGCGAATGGCCTCCTGCTGCACCTATTTACTGCGTTTCCATGTTAACCTTGGTGATGGTGGAATTATTGGAAAACATTGTGAGGCTCTGTATTAACGATTACTGAGAGAGGGATGGATTAATGAGGGACAGCTGGGAGCTGTTAAGGGAAGGTCAGATCTGATTAAATAGTTTGAATTCTTCAGCAGACACAGAGAGGATGATTGATGAAGGTTGTGTGTTTGATGTTGTCTACACAGATTTCAGTGAGAATGACAAGGTCCCACACAGCAGATTGATTCGAGCTGTGAGCCTGGCTGGTCACTGCGTCACAGTGACGATGTGCTCAGACTACAAAGCTGCAGAGACTTCCAGAGGACATTGTTGGGACTGAGTAATGAGGAAAGATTAGCCAGGCTGGCCTTGTGTCCTTTGGAACAGGGGCGGATGTGATGAGGTTTAATGGAGAGATGCTGGGCCCAGACAGAGTGCATGGGAAGAAGGTATTCCTCTCCCAGCGAGTACAGACATCAGCAGGAGGTAGAAAGTAATTTGCAGGAAGATTAGCAGAGATTTGAGGAGAATTCTCAAGGTTGCTGGTTAATCTGGAATAAGTGCCTGCAGGAAGGGCAGTTGAGGCACAAACCCTCGTCACTCAGAGTGCGGCTGAGATGAATTCACACAGAATGTAAAGTGAAATCTGGCTATTTCAGCTGGCACAGACACCATGGGCCGAACAGTCTCCTCCAGTGCTGTCCATTTTCTGTGCTCTTTGTTCCAAACATCTCCGTTTGTGTCAGAAACATAGAAATATGGAAATTAGGGGCAGGAGGAGGCCATTTCGCCCTTCGAGCCTGCTCCACCATTCATTACAATCATGGCTGATCATCCAACTCAATAATCTAATCCTGCCTTCAAAGAGCAAAGAAAATTCCAGCACAGGAACAGGCCCTTCGGCCCTCCAAGCCTGCACCGACCATGCTGCCCCCCTTAACTAAAACCCCCTACCCCTAGGTACTTGAGCAATTGGGGCTCATTCTGGGGAAGGTGGGACCTCCATAAGAGGGATGGTCTGCACCTGAATCAGAAGGGGACCAATATCCTGGGGGGAAAATTTGCTAAGGCTATGCAGGGAGGTTTAAACTGATGCAGAGGGGGGGTGGGATCCTGAGTAGAGGGGGTGAAAGTGAGGGGGGCATAGATGAGGACTGCAATGCACGGCATCGTGGGGGTGAAGCGGAGCAGGGTTTGAAATGCGTATACTTTAATGCGAGGAGTATTCGCAATAAGGTGGATGAACTTGCAGCGTGGATCAGTACCTGGAACTTTGATGTTGTGGCCATTTCAGAGACATGGATAGAGCAGGGACAGGAATGGATGTTGCAGGTCCCGGGGTACAAATGCTTTAGTCGGAGTAGAGAAGGAGGTAGAAGGGGGGGTGGGGTAGCATTATTGGTCAAGGACTGTATCATAGTGTCAGAGAGAAAGTTTGATGAGGACTTGTCTGTTGAGGTAGTATGGGCGGAGATTAGAAATAGGAGAGGAGAGGTCACCCTGTTGGGAGTCTTTTATAGACCTCCTAAAAGTTCTAGAGAGGTTGAGGAAAGGATTGCGGAGACGATCCTGGTTAGGAGTGAAAGTAATAGGGTAATTGTTATGGGGGACTTTAACTTTACTAATATTGATTGGAATTGTTATAGCTCTAGCTCGTTAGAGGGGTCAGTTTTTGTACAAAGCGTGCAGGAAGGTTTTTTGACTCAGTATGTAGATAGGCCAACTAGAGGTGAGGCTATATTGGATTTGGTGCTGGGAAATGAGCCAGACCAGGTGCTAGACTTGGAAGTTGGTGTGCATTTTGGTGATAGTGACCACAATTCGGTTACGTTCACCTTAGTGATGGAAAGGGATAGGCATGAACCTCGGGCCAGTAGTTTTAGCTGGGGGAAGGGTAATTATGAGGCCATTAGGAGAGAATTAGGAAGCACAGGTTGGACTAGGAGATTACAGGGACTGGGAACGTCCGAAATGTGGAGTTTTTTCAAGGAGCAGCTACTGCGAGTCCGTGTTAGGTATGTCCCTGTCATTCAAGGAGGAATGGGTAGAGCTAGGGAACCGTGGTGCACCAAAAAAGTTGATTCGTTGGTTAAAAAGAAAAAGGAGGCTTATGTCAGGATGAGACTTGAGGGCTCAGGTAGTGCACTAGAAAGCTTTAGATTGGCTAGGAGGGAGTTGAAGAGTGAGTTAAGAAGGGCTAAAAGGGGACATGAGAAGACTTTGGCTGATAGGATTAAGGAGAATCCTAAGGCATTCTATAGGTATGTCAAGAACAGAAGGTTGGTTAGGGCAAGATTAGGGCCAGTTACAGACAGTAGAGGGAAGTTGTGTGTGGAACCAGAAGAGATTGGAGAGGCATTGAACCAATATTTCTCTTCGGTGTTCACGCAGGGGGACATGAATATAGCTGAGGAGGACACTGGGTTGCAGGGGTGTAAAATAGACAGTATTGCAGTTGATAAGGGGGATGTGCTGGATATTCTAGAGGGTTTGAAAATAGATAAGTCCCCTGGTCCGGATGGGATTTACCCTAGGATTCTCTGGGAGGCAAGAGAGGCGATTGCAGAGCCTCTGGCTCTGATCTTCAGGTCGTCGTTGGTCTCTGGTATAGTACCGGAAGATTGGAGGATAGCGAATGTTGTCCCATTGTTTAAGAAGGGGAACAGAGACTTCCCCGGGAATTATAGACCGGTGAGTTTTACTTCTGTTGTGGGCAAGGTTTTAGAAAAAATTATTAGGGATAGGATTTATAGTTATTTGGAGAGTAATGAATTGATTGGAGATAGTCAGCATGGTTTTGTAGCGGGTAGGTCATGCCTTACTAACCTTATTGAGTTTTTTGAGAAAGTGACCAAAGAGGTGGATGGGGGTAAGGCAGTTGACGTGGTATATATGGATTTTAGTAAGGCGTTTGATAAGGTTCACCATGGTAGGCTTCTGCAGAAAATGCAGATGTATGGGATTGAGGGTAGTCTAGGAAATTGGATCAGGAATTGGCTAGCAGATAGGAGACAGAGGGTGGTGGTTGATGGTAAATATTCGTCATGGAGTTCGGTTACGAGTGGTGTGCCTCAGGGATCTGTTTTGGGGCCACTGCTGTTTGTAATTTTTATTAATGATCTGGATGAGGGTATAGTTGGGTGGATTAGTAAATTTGCTGATGACACCAAAGTCGGAGGTGTGGTAGCTTGTGAGGAAGGGTGTCATAGTTTGCAGGGAGACTTAGACAGGTTGCAGAGCTGGGCCGAGAGGTGGCGGATGGAATTTAATGCGGAGAAGTGTGAGGTAATTCATTTCGGTAGGAATAACAGATGTGTCGAGTATAGGGCTAACGGGAGGACTTTGAATAGTGTGGAGGAGCAGAGGGATCTAGGTGTATGTGTACATAGATCCCTGAAAGTTGGGAATCAAGTAGATAAGGTTGTTAAGAAGGCATACGGTGTCTTGGCGTTTATTGGTAGGGGGATTGAATTTAGGAGTCGCAGCGTCATGATGCAACTGTACACAACTCTGGTGCGGCCGCACTTGGAGTATTGTGTGCAGTTCTGGTCCCCACATTACAGGAAGGATGTGGAGGCTTTGGAGAGGGTGCAGAGGAGGTTTACCAGGATGTTGCCTGGTATGGAGGGGAGGTCCTATGAGGAGAGACTGAGGGATTTGGGGTTGTTTTTGTTAGAAAGAAGGCGGCTAAGAGGGGATCTTATTGAAACATATAAGATGATTAGAGGTTTAGATAGGGTGGATAGTGATAGCCTTTTTCCTCGGATGGAGAAAGCTAGCACGAGGGGGCATAGCTTTAAATTAAGGGGGGGTAGCTACAGGACGGATGTCAGGGGTAGGTTCTTTACCCAGAGGGTGGTGAGGGATTGGAATGCCCTGCCTGCTGCAGTTGTAAATGTGCCTAGTTTGGGGGCGTTTAAGAGATCCGTGGATAGGTTTATGGACGAAAAGGGATTGGTTTAGGTTAGTGGGTCATTGTTTTTTAACTGGTCGGCACAACATCGTGGGCCGAAGGGCCTGTTCTGCGCTGTAATGTTCTATGTTCTATGTTCTACCCTTCCAGGGACCATATCCCTCTATTCCCATCCTATTCATGTACTTGTCAAGACGCCCCTTAAAACTCACTTTCGTATCCGCTTCCACTCCCTCCCCCGGCAGCGAGTTCCACTCTGTGTAGAACATCTGCCTTGGACATCTCCTTTAAACTTTACCCCTCGCACCTTAAACCTGTGCCCCCCAGTAACTGACTCTTCCACCCTGGGAAAAAGCTTCTGACTATCCACTCTGTCCGTGCCTCTCATAATCTTGTAGATTTCTATCAGGTCTCCCCTCAACCTCCGTCGCTCCAGTGAGAACAAACCAAGTTTCTCCAACCTCTCCTCATAGCTAATACCCTCCACACCAGGCAACATCCTGGTAAATCTTTTCTGTACCCTCTCCAAAGCCTCCACATCCTTCTGGTAGTGTGGTGACCAGAATTGAACACTATATTCCAAGTGCGGCCTCACTAAGGTTCTATAAAGCTGCAATATGACTTGCCAATTTTTAAACTCAATACCCCGGTCGATGAAGGCAAGCATGCCGTATGCCTTCTTGACTACCTTCTCCACCTGCATTGCCACTTTCAGTGACCTGTGTACCTGTACGCCCAGATCCCTCTGCCTATCAATACTCTTAAGGGTTCTGCCATTTACTGTATATTTCCTATCTGTATTAGACCTTCCAAAATGCATTACCTCACATTTGTCTGGATTAAGCTCCATCTGCCATTTCTCTGTCCAAGGCTCCAACCAATCTAAATCCTTGGATCCCCTTCACCCCAAGTGCTATCTCTAACTGCTATGTGAAAACATTCAATGTTTTGGTCTCAAAATTCCATAGGATCACCCTCTTTGGGTGAAGAAATGTCTCCTCAACTCTATCATAAACAGTCTACCCTGAATCCTAAGACTGTGACCCTGATTCTGGACTCCCCCATCACCAGAAAAATCCTCCCTGCATCTATCCTGTCCAGTCCTGTTAGAATTTTATAAGTTTCCATGACACCCCCCTCATTCTCCTGAACTCCAGGGAAAACAATCCTAACCTGGTCAATCTCTCCTCGTACATCAGTCCCTCCATCCCTGGAATCAGCCTGGTAAACCTTCACTGCACTCCCTCGAGAGCAGGAACATCCTTCCTCAGAAAAGGAGACCAAAACTGTACACAATACTCTAGGTGTGGTCTCACCAAGGCCCCTGTATAATTGTAACAACACATCCCTGCTCCTGTACTCCAAACCTCTCACAATGAAGGCCAACACACCATTTACCTTCTTCACCACCTGCTGTACCTGCACGCTTACCCTCAGTGACTGGTGCACAAGGACACCCAGATCCCTCTGCACACTCCCTTCTCCCAATTTACAGCCATTCAGATAGTATTCTCTCTCCAACGTGAATAACCTCACATTTATCCACATTATTCTGCATTTGCCATTGATTTGTCCACTCACCCAACCTGCCCAGATCACTCTGAAGGATCTCTGCACCCCGCCTCTGCTTACCCTCACACTCAGCTTTGTATCATCTGCAAATGTGACGATGTTACATTTAGTTCCCTCATCTAACTCATTCATATACATAGTGAATAACTGGGGTCCCAGTACTGATCCCTGCGATACCCCACTAGCCACTGCCTGCCATTCAGATAAAAACCCATTTATTCCTACTCTTTGTTTCCTGCCTACTAACCAGTTTTCTATTCATTTCCCAATCCCACGCACTTTAATTTTACACTCTAATCTCTAATGTGGGACTTTGTTGAAAACCTTCTGAAAGTCCAAATAAATCACATCCACTGGCTCCCCCTCATCACCCCTACGAGCGACAGCCTTGAAACATTCCAGTAGGTTGTCTTTCATTAATCCATGCTGAGTCTGTCCGATTCTGCCATTGTTTTCCAAGTGCTCTGCTACTAAATTATTGATACAGATTCTAGAATTTTCTCCACTACCGATGTCAGGTCTAAAATTCCCTATTTTCTCTCTACCTCTCTTTTTAAACAGTGGGGTTACATTCACTACTCTCCAATCTGGAGCAACTGTTCCAGAGAGGATAGAATCTTGGACGATGGCCACCAATGTGTCCACTATTTCTCAGGTCATTCCTTAAATCCTCTGGGATATAGCTTATCAGGCCCTGGGGATTTATCCGCCTTCAATCCCATCAATTTCCCCAACACCTTTTCTCTACTAATCCTGATCTCCTCCAGTTCCTCCCTGTCACCAAACCCTGCGTTTTCCTACGTTTCATAGAATCATAGAAAAACTACAGCACAAACAGGCCCTTCAGCCCACAAGTTGCACCGATCATATCTCTACCTACTAGGCTTACCTATAACCCTCAATCATATTAAGTCCCATGTACTCATCCAGAAGTCTCTTAAAAGACCCTATCGAATTTGCCTCTACCACCACCACCAGCAGCTGATTGAACTCACTCACCACCCTCTGAGTGAAAAACTTACCCCTGACATCTCCTCCGTACCTACTCCCCAGCACCTTAAACCTGTGTCATAAGAACATAACATAAGAACATAAGAAATAGGAGCAGGAGTAGGCCATCCAGCCCTTCGAGCCTGCCCCGCCACTCAATAAGATCATGGCTGATCTGTTGTGGCTCAGTTCCACTTTCCCGCTTTCTCCCCATAACCCTTAATCCCCTCGCTTATCAAAAACCCGTCAACCCGCGTCTTAAAAATATTTAGCGAGGCAGCCTCCACCACTTCAACGGGCAGAGAATTCCAGAGATTCACCACCCTTTGAGTGAAGAAGTTCCTCCTCAACTCCGTTCTAAATCGCCCCCCCTTTATCTTGAGGCTGTGCCCCCTAGTCCTACTGTCTTTTCTGAGCGGGAAGAGCCTCTCCACCTCTATCCTATCCATCCCATTCATCATCTTATACGTCTCAATGAGATCTCCCCTCATTCTTCTAAACTCTAACGAGTACAAGCCTAGTTTATTCAGCCTCTCCTCATAGCTCAACCCGCTCAACTCCGGTATCAGCCTAGTAAACCTCCTCTGCAATCCCTCCAAGGACAAAATATCTTTGCGCAGGTGCGGCGCCCAAAACTGCACACAGTACTCCAGCTGCGGCCTCACCAATGCCCTATACAGCTGTAGCAAGACCTCCCTACTTTTATATTCAATCCCCCTCGCGATGAAGGCCAGCATCCCATTCGCCTTCCTGACCACCTGCTGCACCTGCAAGCTGGGTTTTTGTGACTCATGCACAAGGACCCCGAGGTCCCTCTGCATCGTCGCCTGCTGCAGTTTTTCGCCCCATAAGTAATAGTCCTTCCTACCATTATTCCTACCAAAGTGGACCACCTCACACTTGCCAACATTAAATTCCATTTGCCAGTTCCTGGTCCATTCGCCCAGCCTATCTAGATCCTTCTGCAGACTCTCCACACCCTCCGCACAATTTGCCTTTCCCCCAATCTTGGTGTCATCAGCAAATTTCGACACTCTACACTCGGTTCCCTCCTCCAGATCATCTATATAAATGGTAAATAGCTGAGGCCCCAGCACCGACCCCTGGGGCACTCCACTAGTCACCAACTGCCAATCCGAATAGCACCCATTAACCCCCACTCTCTGTCTCCTATTTGACAACCAATCCTCTATCCACGCTAACACCCTACCCCCAACTCCATGCCCTCTAACCTTCTGCAATAACCTCTTATGAGGTACTTTGTCAAACGCCTTCTGAAAATCCAGAAAGACCACATCCACCGGCTCTCCTCTATCCACCGCCCTAGACACATCCTCATAGAACTCCAGTAAATTCGTCAGACACGACTTCCCTTTAATGAAACCGTGCTGCGTCTGCTCTATCAAGCAATTCCCCTCAAGATGCCTCGCAATTTCCTCCTTGATGACGGATTCTAACATTTTACCTTCAACAGACGTTAAACTAACCGGTCTATAATTCCCTGCCTTTTGCCTGCCACCCTTCTTAAACAACGGCGTAACATTAGCCACTTTCCAATCTTCCGGCACTTCCCCGGAATCCAGCGATGTTTGGAAAATAACCACCAAGGCATCCACTATCACCTCCACCATTTCTTTCAGAACCCTCGGATGCATTCCATCCGGTCCTGGCGACTTGTCCACAATCAGCCCCTCCAGTCTGTCGAGCACCGCCTCTCTAGTAACAGTAATGTCATCGAGACCCTCCAGTCCTACCACCTTTCCATCGCTAACACCCGGCAAATTATTCACGTCCTCCTCCGTGAAGACCGAAACAAAAAAGTTATTCAAGACCTCAGCCATTTCCCCATCCCCCTCTCATCCTCTAAGGGTCCAACGTTCACCCTAGCCAGCCGCTTCCTTTTTATATATTTATAAAAACTCGTTATCCTTTTTTATATTAAGCACTAGCCCAGCTTCATAGCTTCTCCTACCCTTCTTTATCAACTTCTTTGTCAATCTTCGTGTGACAGCCATTTCAGCCCTGGGAAAAAGCCTTTGAGAATCCATTCCATCAATACCTCTCAACATCTTATTTCTGGTATGTTATTTGTGTTCTAATTTGTGAAGACAGGACGTAAGTTTGTATTCAGTTGCTCAGTTATTTGTTTGTTCCCCATTATAAATTCTCCTGGTTTTCACAGTAAGGGACCTACACTTTTCTTCACTGATCTTCTTCTCCTCACACACCGATAGAAAGTTTTATAGTCAGTTTTTATGTTCCCCACTAGCTTACTCTCATACTCTATTTCCCCTCCTTGATCAGTCTCTCAGTCCTCCTGTGCTGAATTCTAAACCACTCCCAATCCTCAGGTCTGTGGTTGCTTTTGGCCAATTTCTCTGCCTCTCCCTTGGATCGAATACTATCTCTAATTACACCTCTGGGCCACGGTTTGGCCCTGATTCTCACTCACTCCAGTTTCGCTTGGGCTCCTTGATGCCACACTCAGTCAAATATGGCCTTGTTGTCAAGGGCAGTCACTCTCAGCTCAGCTCTGGAGTTCAGCTCCTCTGTCCGTCTTTGAACCAAGGCTGTAACGAGGTCAGGAGCTGAGTGACCCTGGCAAAATCCAAACTGGGCATCAGTGAGCAGGCTATAAGAGAGTAAGGGCTGCCTGATTAGACTGTCGATGACCCCCTTCCATCACTTCACTGAGGATCGAGAGCAGGCTGGTGGGCTGTAATTGGCCGGGCTGGATTTGTGCAGCTTGTATAAGGACGAGAAAATGTGAGGAATGCAGAAATTTAAATGGAACTGTGGCAAACACTGAGTAAATGAGGTGTCTACACTGCAGTTCTTTGTAAGATAATGGCCTCACTTCAGAAGCCACTGAGCAGTGAGTGGGCTGAGTCCCAGATTCTCTGCACACATGTCCCCTGGGAATTGTGTGTCCCTATGCACTCAACACAGTCAAACAGACAGTTTAGCACACGCTGCTTCACTCTTCTCCCCTGTGGAGGATATTCAGTGGCTGATAATAAGGCAACATCAGACACCTTTTCACATTCCCTTCACCATTTGGAATTAATATGCATTGGACCCCCTTCCTGCCAGTTCCATTGGTCTAATGAATGTGCATGTAAATGCTGTGTGGGTGATAATGATTTTCCTGATGCAAGAGGGAGCATTCAGATGTGAACCTCTCAGTTTAAAGCTTGTCACCGACCTGATCATCGTACAGACAAAAAATAACCAGATATACAACACAACACACAGTAACGCTCCCACTACACTGTCCCCCATCAAACACTCCCAGGACAGGTACAGCACGGGGTTAGATACAGAGTAAAGCTCCCTCGACACTGTCCCCCATCAAACACTCCCAGGACAGGTACAGCACGGGGTTAGATACAGAGTAAAGCTCCCTCTACACTGTCCCCATCAAACACTCCCAGGACAGGTACAGCATGGGGTTAGATACAGAGTAAACCTCCCTCTACACTGTCCCCATCAAACACTCCCAGGACAGGTACAGCACGGGGTTAGATACAGAGTAAAGCTCCCTCTACACTGTCCCCATCAAACACTCCCAGGACAGGTACAGCACGGGGTTAGATACAGAGTAAAGCTCCCTCTACACTGTCCCCATCAAACACTCCCAGGACAGGTACAGCACGGGGTTAGATACAGAGTAAAGCTCCCTCTACACTGTACCCCCATCAAACACTCCCAGGACAGGTACAGCACGGGGTTAGATACAGAGTAAACCTCCCTCTACACTGTCCCCATCAAACACTCCCAGGACAGGTACAGCACGGAGTTAGATACAGAGTAAAGCTCCCTCTACACTGTACCCCCATCAAACACTCCCAGGACAGGTACAGCACGGGGTTAGATACAGAGTAAACCTCCCTCTACACTGTCCCCATCAAACACTCCCAGGACAGGTACAGCACGGAGTTAGATACAGAGTAAAGCTCCCTCTACACTGTACCCCCATCAAACACTCCCAGGACAGGTACAGCACGGGGTTAGATACAGAGTAAAGCTCCCTCTACACTGTCCCCATCAAACACTCCCAGGACAGGTACAGCACGGGGTTAGATACAGAGTAAAGCTCCCTCTACACTGTCCCCATCAAACACTCCCAGGACAGGTACAGCACGGGGTTAGATACAGAGTAAAGCTCCCTCTACACTGTCCCCATCAAACACTCCCAGGACAGGTACAGCACGGGGTTAGATACAGAGTAAAGCTCCCTCTACACTGTACCCCCATCAAACACTCCCAGGACAGGTACAGCACGGGGTTAGATACAGAGTAAACCTCCCTCTACACTGTCCCCATCAAACACTCCCAGGACAGGTACAGCACGGAGTTAGATACAGAGTAAAGCTCCCTCTACACTGTACCCCCATCAAACACTCCCAGGACAGGTACAGCACGGGGTTAGATACAGAGTAAACCTCCCTCTACACTGTCCCCATCAAACACTCCCAGGACAGGTACAGCACGGAGTTAGATACAGAGTAAAGCTCCCTCTACACTGTACCCCCATCAAACACTCCCAGGACAGGTACAGCACGGGGTTAGATACAGAGTAAAGCTCCCTCTACACTGTCCCCATCAAACACTCCCAGGACAGGTACAGCACGGGGTTAGATACAGAGTAAAGCTCCCTCTACACTGTCCCCATCAAACACTCCCAGGACAGGTACAGCACAGGGTTAGATACAGAGTAAAGCTCCCTCTACACTGTCCCCCATCAAACACTCCCAGGACAGGTACAGCACAGGGTTAGATACAGAGTAAAGCTCCCTCTACACTGTACCCCCATCAAACACTCCCAGGACAGGTACAGCACGGGGTTAGATACTGCTGTACCAGACCCAACCAAGAAGGGTTTGTATCAAGTTTGTGGTAACTCTTTACTGGGTTTTGCGTCTGTAAAGATATTGCTGGGGTAATGGAATAGTGAGAATTTGAAGCATCTTATATTTGTATTGTGATCTTTCCAAATGTTCTGTCTGGTGTAATATAGCTTGGTTAATTACTGTTTTATTCTTTGTGTTGAGGTTTAACAGCAGACTCTTGTGAATGTGTTCAGTAACTTTACTCCACAACTTCTCAAATAAAAGTTAGGATCTATCTAGCCAGGCTTCACTCCGGGATTGGGTTAGTCCGGTATTAACATCAGCTGGGATCCTAACACAGTTTCAGAGCTTTCTGTCATGGGTGGGTTCAATGAAGAACCCTCATCATTTCAGCTTGCGAAGGCCATAGACCACCCAAACAGAAGGGCACCCAACCAGGATTGAATTTCTAGCAAACTGCTCCAATATGGAATCTATTATCAAACCTTCACAACCATCTCCCTCTCTGTTGGAGGATAGACTCTGTTCCACAGGAGATACAAGATGCAAAAATCATCACACTACAGAAAGGCAAAGGTGACAGAAGAGACTGTAACAACAAAGGGATGTTTCCTTAAAATTATGGCAAGGACCTTCACCAGTGCCAAACATAACAGACTCCATCATACTTACAGAGCAAGTGTCCCCAGAAGCATATGATGGTGGGTATATTGAGGACTTGAACTCCTCCAAACCCTGGCTACAAGTCAAATGTATGAAACAGCATTAATGATCTGTTCAGGGAATTGTTAACATTGGGGGTTTACAGGTGGAGGGTCTGATAGACAAAGTATAAGAACACAGAGAAAGAGAGACTTCATCCAGCAGAGGGGGGGGGGTGGGGAAACGAGGTGAGGGGGGGGGCATAGTGTGGACATGGGGGGCAAGGATGGGGGGCAGAGGGAGACGGAGGGGGGGGCGATGAGAGGGGCGAGCATGGAGGAGGGATGCAGGGGGTGCGGAGAGGGAGGGGGGCAGAAGGGGGGAGTGGAAAGGGAGAGAGGGCATGGATGTGGAGAGGGAGGGGGCGGAAAGGGAGAAGGAGGGAGGTGGAGGGGTGGGGGGGGCAGAGAGGGGGAGGGCGGAGAGAAGGGTAGTGTGGGGAGGGAGAGGAGGGGGGAGAGAGGGAGGGGTGTGGAAAGGGGCAAGGAGGGGGGGGGTGTTGTGTAGAAAGGGAGGGGAGAGGAGGGGAAGGGAGGGCCGGAGAGGGAGGGGAGGGGAGGGCCGGAGAGGGAGGGGAGGGGAAGGGCGGTGAGGGAGGGGAGGGGAGGGACGGAGAAGGAGGGGAGGTGAGGAAAGGGGAGGGGCAGAAAGGGAGAGGAGGACAGCGAGGGGAAAGGCGGGGAGGGCAGAGAGGGAGGGGGTGGAGAGGGAGGTGGGGGGGCCATCGTGTATGTCTGCTCCTGGGTCTGGGCCAGATGGCCATCAGCAGGTCTGGGTATCAGCAACCATTCTGAAATAGGGAATGAGGATTCTCATCCTCTAAACACAGCTCCTCCTGGGTCAGTGAGGGAGAGGGAAGCGGCTGGGTGGGATCTGCACCGCGGGACACACTCCCCGTATCTCCCCGTGCTGCGGGGGTGAGGGGAGTGAGGATGGTAGGGGGACTGGGACAACTGGGGGGTGAAGCTTGGGGGGAATGAGGGGGATTGGGGGGGTGGGGGAATTGGGGAGTGAAGGGGGAATGGGGGGGATTGGGGAGTGGTGTGTGGGGATTGGTGGGGGGTGGGTGTTGGGGGGATTAGGGGTTGGGGGGGTGTGGGGGCATTGGAGGGTGGTTGGGGGGTGGGTGTTGGGGGGAGTGGGGGGATTGGAGGGTGGTGGGGGGGAGGTGTTGGGGGGAGTGGGGGGATTGGAGGGTGGTGGGGGGGAGGTGTTGGGGGGAGTGGGGGGATTGGAGGGTGGTGGGGGGGAGGTGTTGGGGGGAGTGGGGCGATTGGAGGATGGTGGGGGGGTGGGGGAATGGGGGAATGATCTCTACTCAGTCATCTCAAAAAAGGTTGACATAAAGAAAATAGAAACTTGGAGCAGGAGGAGGCCATTCAGCCCCTCTAGACTACTGTGCCATTCAATATGATCATGGCTGATCACATCTCAGACTCATCTCCACCTTCCTGCTGTTCCCCATGACCCTTCACCCCGTTACTCATTAAACACCTCCTCCTTAAATTTACTCAGCGTCCAATCCACTCTCATAGAAACTCCAATTGCAGAGGGAGGCCATTCAGCCCATCGAGCCTGCACTGACAACAATCCCACCCAGGCCCTATCCTCCTAACTCCACATATTTACCCCGTTAATCTCTCAAACCTACATATCCCAGGACACTAAGGGTTAATTTAGCACGGTCGATCCACCTAACCCGCACATCTTTGGACTGTGGGAGGAAACCGGAGCACCCGGAGGAAACCCACACAGACACGGGGGGAATGTGCAAACTCCACACAGACAGTGACCCGAGCCGGGAATCGAACCCGAGACCCTGGAGCTGTGAGGCAGCAGTGCTAACCCACTGTGCCACCGTGCTGCCACTGGGGTAGTTAAGAAGGCAAATTGCAAAGGGATGGGAGTTTAAAAATAGGGAGGTTTTGTTGCAATTGTACAGGGTGTTGGGGAGGTCTCACTTGGAACTCTGTGGACAGTTTTGGTCCCCTTACCTAAGAAAGGATATAGTAACATTGGAGAGTGTCCAAAAGAGATTCACCAGGCTAATTCCTGGGATGAAAGGATTGTCCTATCAAAAGAGACACAACAGTCTGACCCTGTATTGCTCGGAGTTTGGAAGAGTGGCCTTATTCAAACATGTCAGACCCTGAGGAGGGGGCTGGACAGGAAAGATGGTGAGATGTTCTCACTCGTGGGAGAATCCGGAATGAGGGGATAAAGCTACAAGATAAAGGAGGGTCATTTAACACTGAGGTGTATAGAAATCTCTCCTCACAGGGGGTGGTAAATCTCTGCTCCAAAGGGTGGTGGAGGCTGGATCATTAGAAATATTTAAAGCGGAGCTGGGTCAATATTTGATAGATCGAGGAATAGAGGGTGATGGGGAAATGGGTCAGAAAAGGAGCTGAGGCCAGTATAGATCAGCCATGATTGTACTGAATAGCAGGGCAAGCTCGGAGGGCCGAACGGTCACTCCTGCTTCTATCTCTTGTTCCTTTGAAAGAAGGAATTTCTCCTCAGCTCTGTTTTAAATCTGCCGCCCCCTATCCTAAAACTACAACCTCCGGTTTCAGAGGTCCTCTCATCCTCTCTGTGTCTAGCCCGTCAACCCCTTTTATCACCTTGTACACCTCAATTAGATCTCCCCTCATTCTTCTAAACTCCAGAGAGTATCGGCCTAAACTGCTCAACCTCTCCTCACAAGACAAAACCCCTCATCTCTAGAATCAACCGAGCGAACCTCCTCCGAACTGCCTCCCCCTGCCAAAATATGCAAAACTGTACACAGTAATCCAGGTGTGGTTTCAGAATGTTGAATATATTAAGTTGATCTTTCTCTACACCCTAGCTATGACTGTAACACTACATTCTGCGCTCTCTCCTTTCCTTCTCTATGAATGGTATGCTTTGTTTGTATCGCATACAAGAAACAATACTGTATGTTAATACGTGTGACAATAAATCAAATCAAACCAATTCCTTCTATAAATACTAACACTTTCCTACTTTTATACTCTATTCCTTTAGCTGTAAATGCCAAAAATCTATTTGCTTTTCTTATTACCTGCTGCATTAACATACCAGTTCCCAGTGTGAGGACACTCAGATCCCTCTGCACTGAGACACCCGGAAGTCTCTCTCCATTTCGATGATATCACCTTTCCATTTTCCCAACCAAATGCATGACCTCACACTTACCCGCGTTAAACTCCAC